>NW_006927329.1:0-2037 GCF_000298275.1 Orycteropus afer afer | reverse complement strand
TATTTAGATTTGGGTGAAGATTTACAGAGCAAATTCACTTTCCATACAGCAGTTCACATATACTTTGTCTCATGTCATTGCCTGGTCTTGTTTTGAGAATGAATACAACATGCCATCTGCCAGATGTCCCAGCTTGTCACCATAATACTCATCAAAATCCCATGGGCCCACTCCTCACTCAGTTAATATTGATATCAAGGTCATATAACAAAGATCTGCTAAGGAAGTCAGGCCAAGTATGATTTCCTCTATCCTCTTAAATTGTTACCTTAACTTTGTTGATGAGGACTCGAACTAAAGGATGAGAAACCTTGAGAGAAAGGCAGCAGCAAAGCAGTAGACATACAATTTCTCTAGGCATGATCTATATACTGAGGAATAAACAACAGAAATAAGGACTCTCCATTCTCACACTCCTCTCACAGCTCATTGGCAACGCAGGAGAGGTTGATGAAGAACCAAGGGGACATATTCCCCAATTCAGATGAGAAAATTCAACCTGAAATTTGATCAAGAGGACAGCAACAAAGAGAAAGTCATTTCCTCCAAATTTTACCTGTCTGCTGTAAAGTAGATATCTGTCCCATTCTCTGGTCATTTTCACTTAAAATTTCCTTATCATTCTTAAACTACTTTATTAGTGTGGAAGTATAGTGAAGAACATTAAGTCACAAATAGTTTTGAAGCTTAGTCACCGTCCAGTTGTGCTGTACTGTTGCCTGAGACATATAGTTGCCTTTTTGACTGATGGGACCATTCTAGACCAAAGAACTCCTTTCCACAGTGTCCAGCCCCAGCGGCCCAGCTTCAGTTCTCAAGCAGGCCAAGTATCTTGTTGAATTCCACATCTTTTCTCACATTGTTCCTTCCACCTTATACTCCTATAAGCACTACTTAACAACATTTCTTCATTTATTGGTGGTGATGAAAACAGACATGCCTTGCTTGTCATTGGGCTAAGAGGCCTAGGTCTGGGCACTCCAGAAATTTGATTAGCTCTGTGCCAATGTCCTGAAGAAGAAAGAGCAGAATGGGGAAATAGAAAGGCCTAGTGGTCATGCAAAATTCTATCTTGTGATCTCTGGTGTCATTTCTATCACCAAGGCCAATTTTCCAACTACCAATGTAACTTCCTTATATCCACCCCTCACATTCCAATCACCAGTACTTATCAATACATCTTGGTTACATGTTTGGTCAATTTCAGACTGTGTAATATGGTAAAAATCTTCAATTTCTTCATCTTTGGCTTTAGTGATTGATGCATAAATTTGAATAATATTAGTATTAACTGTCTTTCTTGTAGGTGTATAGAGAGCATCCTGTCACTGACAGCATTGTAGTTCAGGATAGGTCTTGAAATATTCTTTTTGATGATAAATACAATCGTTTCTTCTTTAATTTGTCATTGCTGGCATAATAGACCACATGATTATCTGTTTCAAAATGGCCAATACCGGTCCATTTCAGCTCACTAATGCCTAGGATATCAATCTTTATGTATTTAATTTCATTTTTGACAACTTCTAATTTTCCTAGATTCATATTTTGTACCTTCCACATTCTGAATATTAATGGATGTTTGCCGCTGTTTTTTCTCATTTTGAGTTGTGCCATATCAGAAAATGAAGGTCCAGAAAGCTTTACACCAACCCCATTGTTAAGATAGACTCTACTTTGAGGAGGCAGCTCTTTCTCAGTCAGATTTTGAGTGCTTTCCAACCGGAGGGGCTCATCTTCCAGCACTATATTAGACTGCTCCCCTGCTATCCATAAGATTTTCAGTGCCTTTTTTTTCTCCCCTAGAAGTGGACTTGGTCACAACCTTCTTCCTAGTCTGTCTTAGTCTGGCAGCTCTGCTGAAACCTGTCCACCATGGGTGACCCTGCTAGTACTTGAAATACTGGTGGCATAGCTTCCAGCATCACAGCAACACACAAGCCACTGCACTACTACAAACTGATAGACAAGTGAGTTTCAGTAGGTATAAATTCTCAAGCTATAAAATTCAGCTGGTCAAGAAACATACCTTCTTTT
>NW_006927328.1:6011-6939 GCF_000298275.1 Orycteropus afer afer | reverse complement strand
CAGGCATTGTAGGTCTTTTTTAATTTAGTTGCTTCATAATAAAGATTTTGAAGCTCAGACCAGACTTTTAACCCATCGAAGTCAGGAACAATGTTTCATTCACCTTTGTAGCCCTTGTACCTATCATAGGTCTGATACATAGTAGATGCTCAGAAAATTTTGAAGAATGAAGGAACAGATAAAAAAGTAGGCAAGAGTGACCTGATTGTACAGACAGGACTGTGTGCCATTATGTGTGAAAGGGTGAAAGGGTGAAAGGGTAGGTGGTCTTTGCCTTTGGCATCTGTGACATAGGCACTCAATTCCATCACAAGCAGATCCAGCCAAATGGATTCTTCTCAGGCTTAGAGATGTTTTTCCCTCAATCAGATTGTGTGCCATTTACCATACACTACTTGATGCCAAAGTATGCACCCCTGATGAGCATGACATTTTATTTGCATGCACATAAGCAAATTCGTAGTGTTTAATTTGAAAGTGCAACCCCACTAAGAATGCATTTGTTTGTACTTATTTAGAAGTTTTATTTGGATGGGCACATGGGGGTAATCTGGGATATGGAAGCCTGGGAAAGTTAATGAAAGCTAGTTCTCCCTTGAAGAATGCCTTTGGGATGAGGTAATTTGACCTTTAATCACCCCCAGATCTTTGTTTGTTGTTGCTCCAGAACATTCTGTGAGTAGAAACTTCTTGGCCTCCTCAGGTCTTTTTGATTTTCTAGAATGATCACCTTTGGTATTTGAGGTGAATTTGCTGATATTTAGGCAGAGTTTGTCTGAGGAGTGTTTGCAAGGGTGACCTGCTCAGATCACTAGCAATTTAAAAGTAACTGTTCAATTTAAGAGTAAAGTTCAGGTGAACTTTAATTATTACTAGTCCATTAATGTACCTTTATGGTGTTTCTAGGAACTAAAATTATTTTGTTCCT
>NW_006927328.1:3442-5336 GCF_000298275.1 Orycteropus afer afer | reverse complement strand
GTTGCTCAGCTTCTTGTGGTAGATCCCACCATGGAGTTGATTGCCAGTCTCATCATGGGGAATAACTACCACCAGCTGCCCAGCCACTCAACCAGGTCCAGCCAAGTTGACACACAACTTAACTGACAAGTCACTATGTAATATATGGGAATATACCACACAGTTTTCTTGTGTAGAGAGACCCAACACAGGCAAAGAAATGGAAAACCCAAAATAAATACCAGGGGAAGGAAATGGTTAGTTTAGCATGGTCTTAAGCACCACCCAACTATTACCTTCATTTTGAGGGAGTCAACAAACAAGGCAACTTCCCTTTCTTGCATCCTCTCTTGCAAGATTATCTGTTTGTTTCACAATTAACCTGGAAGAAGGCAATTTTTTAGAACCTTTTTGAGTGAAGACTTGTGATTCAAATGGAAGCTACTACTTTAAGGATTAAGAACTTTATAAAAACATTTCTCATAATTTATAATGCTATAAAGTTTATAATGGCTTATGCTTAGCAGTAAAAAGATTAACCTATACTCATGTAGGTTTGTTCTGTTTACTTTTTATTCCAACTTTGTTGTCACCCAAAAACATCTGAATTCATCCAAAAATATTGGGAATGAAAACAAACATTTATTTCTCCATACACATATATTTAAAAATCTTCCATGGCCACCTGATAATATTTTTCCTCCTCTTTTTCAGGAAAAATGATTTATAACTAAACTAATGAAAACCTCAAGTTGCTGGTGTGGTGAAATTTATTACTGATACCCAGAGTCAAGTAGGTTGGAAGGATTTTAATTGGTTCCAAATTTCATCCAAATCACTGTGTATTGGAAATCACCTGAAGCTAGAAATTTTCTTGTTTCCATTTTAACCAGCATATTACATTCTCTGTCATCTGTAGGAGTTAAGGTAATTTCAGTAGTGCTTTAGTTTATAATTTTTTAACCTACTTAGATGCCTTGAGATTGGCTTATGTAACTTGATGTGCAATGTTTCCACAGTTCTCTGACTTTTCCCACCCTGCTGTACAGATGTGATATTTAGATGTACAATTGCTTTGTTATACTCAGTGCTTGTCCTTCAGGAAATATGAATAAAGTTGGTCAACAGCATTTACTGTTTAGAAGACAATAATTATAATATCTAATTTTTGTATAGTGCTCAACTTTGCAAGGCACTTTCACATAATTAAATCATTTGATCTTTAAAACAATCCTCTGAAGTCAGCAAGGAAGATATTATTGTCTCCATATTATAGAGGAAACAGGTTCTGGGGGGTTAAATGGCTTGTCTGAAGTCATGTGATTTGTAGGGGAAGAACCAGGATCAGAGAGCATGACTTCTCAGCCTGCTGCTGCCCACTAAACCACCAAGCCCTTTTACTCTGCCATGGACTAGGCCCCCAGGAATAAGATGATTTCTCTTAATGGTCTAAAGAAGATTCTTATTACAGAGCTCCAAAGACAAGTATGTACTTTTGACATTACCAATAAAACAGGAAGTTTTTATGAATAGGGTACTTAGAGTTTTAGGAGCACACCTTTCGGTAGTATTCATGAGGGAGAGTTTACTGTAGAAGGCAAGTTTGAAAATGGTTATGGCTTGTACATATTTTGTTAGAGTCCTCTGAGAAGCAGATACCAAGGTGGGATAAACAAATAAGAAAATACTGGAGGAAAGACTAAGAGGGGAAAAGGGAGTTCTGGTAAGATGGCAGAATAGGCAAAAAGACTGTAAAGACCCTCTTCAACAAACAAAAGGGACCAATTAATACAGATACAGAAGATAATCCTAGAGCCCTGAGCTTTGAAGGGAAGGATATAGAAGTGGACTAAACTCCAACTAGTTGAGGAATTTGCATGAAAACACCAAACAAGGAGATATACAGAGCTGCGGT
>NW_006927328.1:1171-1868 GCF_000298275.1 Orycteropus afer afer | reverse complement strand
TGACTCACCCATAGCTGCTCTTCACAAACAATTAACAGAGACCTAAAAATAACAATGTCACAATGTTTTGGAGATAATAGACCATCACAGTCCACACAAAGAAGCAAGATAAAGTGGTAGAAACAAGGGAGCAGGATACAAACCCAGAACACATCCCGGAGGAAGAAGCAGCACTGGAACTCCTGATAAGGAATTCAAAAGAATTGTATTTAGGTATCTTCAAAGGACTGAGAGACAGATCAAGGAAAACCTTGGCAAAAATTAAGGATAACACAGACAAAACCCTAGAACAATTTTGAAAGAAAATACAAGAACAAAATGACAAAATGAATTAAATATTAGAAATGATTCAAAATCTACTGATAGAAATCTAGATCAATACTAAATTTTCAGAAATAGATAACACACTGAAAGTGCACAGGAGTAGAATTGATGCAATGGAAGACAGAATTAACAAGATTAAAGACAAATACCTCAATATTTCTTTGGAAAAAAAGCAATCGAAGAAAAGATCAAAACAAAATGAAGAAAGCTTAAGGTTCATATGGGATATCATCAAAAAGAATAACCTATGTGTCACTGGAATTCCAGAACAGGAAGAGACAAACAAAACCACTGAAAAAATTGTCCAAGATTTGTTGTAAGAGAACTTCCCTGATATGATGAAAGATGAAAATATATCCATTCAGGAAGTCCA
>NW_006927328.1:0-632 GCF_000298275.1 Orycteropus afer afer | reverse complement strand
AGCAACAAAGGAAATGATAACCATGATTCATAAACATAATGAGCTCAGCACAGAAAATTATATGGAACAAAGAAACCAGAAATGCCATGAAAAAACACATAACAAAATGACAGCAACCAATTCATACTTGTCAATAATTGCACTGAATGTTAATGGATTAAATGCACCACTCAAGAGACGGAGAGCTGCAGACCGGAACTCTGAAAACAAAACCCATCAATATGCTGTCTACAATAGACACACCTGAGAGACAAAGACAAAAATAGACTAAAAATCAAAGGTTGGAAAAAGAAATATCAAGCAAATGGCAACCAAAAAGGAGCAGGAGTGGCAATATTAATCTCTGATCAAATTGACTTTAAGACAAAAACAACCATATGAGACAAGGAAGGACATTATATAATGATTAAAGGATGAATGGAACAAGAAGATGTAACCATAAAAAATATCTATGGACTCAACGAAAAAATCAAACCAGACCAAACCTACTGTCATTGAGTCGGATCTGACCTACAGCAACCCCTCCTTGGGTTTCCAAGGCAGTATCACTATGGAAGTAGATTGCCTAACCTTCCTTCCAAGGAATGGCTGGTGGGTTTGAACTGCCAGCCTTCTGGTTAGCAGTCAAATGC
>NW_006927327.1:7553-8329 GCF_000298275.1 Orycteropus afer afer | reverse complement strand
AGGAGTGCATGATTGATTATGAGGGCACAGGGGGAGTGTTTAAGGGTAGGGAGGGGAGAATGCTGGGTTGGGGTTGGACATGGCGAATGGGGAATGAAATAAATGTATGCATGACTTTGAAGGTAAAAGAAGCTCTTAAAATAAAATAAATAAATAATAAATAAATAAATTACTTCAAGAAACCATAAGAGATTTACATAAATGTAAGAACATCCCATGCTCGTGGATAGGAAGATGGAACATTGTGAAAATGTCAATTCTACTCAAAGAAATCTATATATTCAATGCAATCCAAATCCAAATTCCATCAATATTTTTTAAGGATATGGAAAAAACAATCACTAACTTTATATGGAGAGGAAAGAGACCTTGGATACGCAAAGCAGTATTGAAGAAGAAGAACAAAGTAGGCGATCTCACACTGTTGGATCTCAAAACTTATTATACAGCCACAGTAGTCAAAACTGCCTGGTATTGGTATAATGATAGACACATAGAGCAATGAAATAGAATTGAGAACCCAGAAATAGATCCATCGACCTATGGTCAGCTGATCTTTGACAAAGGGCTGAAATTCATTACCTGGGGAAGAGAATGTTTGTTTAATAAATGATGCTGGGAAAACTGGATATCCATTTGCAGAAAAAATGAAACAAGATCTGTACCTCACACCATACACAAAAAAATAACTCCAGATGGATCAAGGACTTAAATGTAAAACCTAAAACAATAGAGTTGCTCAAGGAAAAACTAGGGACAAATTTAAGGGCCCTAAT
>NW_006927327.1:6046-7173 GCF_000298275.1 Orycteropus afer afer | reverse complement strand
AGACACTTCAGCAAGGAGGATATTCAGGCGGCCAACAAACATATGAAGAAATGCTCACGATCATTAGCTATTAGAGAGATGCAAATCAAAACAACAATGAAATACCATCTTGCTCCAGCAGTAGTAGCAAAGTTCAACAAGAAAGAAAATAAATGCTGGCGAGGATGTGGAGAGATTGGGACTCTGATACACTGCTGGTGGGACTGTAAAATGATACAACTACTATGGAAAGCAGCATGGCAATTCCTTAAAATGTTGGAATTAGAAATACCATTTGACCCAGCCATTCCATTACTAGGTATATATCCTAAAGAAGTGAGAGCCATAACAAGAACAGACATTGGCACACCCATGTTCATCGCAGCACTATTTCCAATAATCAAAAGATGGAAACAACCTAGGTGTCCATCAACTGAGTAATGGATCACCAAGCTATGGTACATACACACAATGGAATAGTATGCAACCCTACACAATAACCCAGAATCTGCAAAACACTGCATAACGTGGATGAACTTGTAGGACATTTTGCTGAGTGAAATAAGTTTAGTTCATTATTGTAAAAGCCTAGGAAAGGTTTATCTATGGAAGGAAATTTTCTTTGTTGGTTACAAGGGGTGGGAGGAGATGGTAGGCAACACTGTTAGACAGGTAGAGGTAAGTACTGTTGGGTGAAGGGAAGGGCAATGTACCAAATGTGAGTGATCAAGATGGGGGCATTGAGGAAGAGGAAGATATAGAGAGGTACATGGGAGGTGCAGACAATAAAGATGAACCCTTTTGCACATACAGTACTGCGTTGTCAGTGAAGGCAAACAGGGGTATACGGATGGCTAGATGGGTGGACAGGCTGAACTAGTAGGTATGCCTAAGGCACTTGACTGCTAACCAGAAGGCTGGCAGTTCAAACCCACCAGCCACTCCTTGGAAGGAATGTTGGACAATCTACTTCTGTAGGTATACCGCCTCAGAAACCCAAGGAGGGGTTGCTATGAGTCGGGGCCGACTTGACAGCACATAACAACAACAACATGAAGCGGAGAGTGTACCCAAGACCATGTATAGGATTGGCAGACAATGGTTCTACAAGTGTATTTGTATGTTCTGTAAGAATTCCCAGGTGCATA
>NW_006927327.1:4499-5445 GCF_000298275.1 Orycteropus afer afer | reverse complement strand
TACACTCCTTGGAGAGAACAATCAAACAATCATAGGAGAAAGAAGGGCTGTTTATGCACAGGAAGACAGCTCAGGGTGCAGTAGTGTATTGAGGGATGGACACAGGGAAGAGATAACTATCAGGAGGAAGTGTGAGAGGAACTCTCTTGCATTGCGGTAAATTGTAGTCAATGTCGTGAGACAAAGTGTATGCAAACTGCTGTACTGAATGTGAATTTGTTCTGTAAATTTTCACTCTAATCACAATTTTTTTAAAATTAATCAATAAATAAAATAAATGGTGCTGGTGCAACTGGATAGAAAAAAGAAGTGAGATTTGATGTAAACTGCACAAAAATTAATTCAAAGTCGATCATAGATTTAAATGTAAAGCTATAAAACTTTTAGAAAAATAGGAGAAAAATCTTCAGGACCTAGAAATTGGTGAAAAATTTAAAACTTCACATGAAAAACATGATCCATTAGAGAAAAAAATTGATAAATTGGATTTCATCTACACTAAAAACATTTTCTCTGTGAAAGAGCCTGTCAAGAGGAAGAAAAGACAGGATACAGATTAGGAGAAAATACTTGCAAAGCACATGTCTGACAAAGACAAGAATCCAGAGTAAATAAAGAATTCTCAAAATTCAACAATAAAATACAATCTAATTAGGAAATGAGTTAAAGGCATGAAGATATATTTCACCAAAAAGGATATACGAATAATAAATAAGCACATAAATTAGCCATTGGTGTTGTTATGTGCCGTCAAGTCGGATCCGACTCATAGCGACCCCTCCTTGGGTTTCCGAGGTGGTATCACTACGGAAGAAGATTGCCCAACCTTCCTTTCAAGGAGTGGATGGTGGGTTTGAACCACCAGCCTTCTGGTAGCAGTCAAGTGCCTTAGGCACTACCTATCAGAGCTCCCAATTAGCCATTAGGGAATTGGTAATTAAAACCA
>NW_006927327.1:2845-3566 GCF_000298275.1 Orycteropus afer afer | reverse complement strand
GTTGCTTCTAGATGGCCACTTCCAAGCTTTTAAGATCCCAGTCACTACTTGCCAAAGTAGGATGTGGAAAAATATTTTTGTGTAGTATGTCATGCCAATTGATCTTGATGTCCCCTGAGACTCTGGTCCCAAGCCCACAGGTCCAACTACTCACTCCCTCTGGGTAACTGACTGTGGCCAAGGAGTGACTACAACCTTGTCCCTTGTCAGCTCTACTATATACCCGGGAATTCTTACAGAACATACAAATACACCTGTAGAAACAATTTCATCCATTTATCTACCCATATATCCATGTTTGCCTTTACTGACAACACAGTACTGTAAGTGCAAAAGGGTTCATCTTTGTTGCCTCTACCACCCATTCACCTCTCTATGTCTTGCTCTCCCTCAACTCCACCGTGTTGATCACTCACATTTGGTACATTGACCTTCTCTTCACCCACATCAATACTTGTCTCTACCTATCTAACAGTGTTCCCTCCCTTCCCCTTCCATCCCTGGTAACAAACATAGAAAATTTTCTTCCATATATAAAACTTTCCTTTACTTTTTACAATAATGAACTAATACAGTATTTGTCCTGCAGTGACTGACTTATTTCACTCAGCATAATGTCCTTACGTTCATCCACGTTATGCAATGTTTTTCAGATTGTGTTATTCTTCAGGGTTGCATAGTATTTCATTATGTGTTTGTACCATAGTTTGGTTATCCATTC
>NW_006927327.1:0-515 GCF_000298275.1 Orycteropus afer afer | reverse complement strand
CCTAATTTGTTCTTCCTCTTCAAGGGTACTTTTCTTATTCGAGGTCTCTTCTCTTTCCATATAAAATTAGTGGGGTTTTTTTGGAACACATAAATATTTAAAGAATGCTGCTGGGATCTGGATTGGGATTGCATTGAATGTATAGATTGCTTGGGTAGAATTGACAGTTTCACAATGTTCCATCTTCTTATCCACAAGCATGGTATGTTTTTCCATTTATGTAGGTCTTTTATGGTTTCTTGAAGTAGTCTTTTATAGTTTTTTTTTTTTTTTGTACAGGTCTTTTGTGTCCTTGGTAAGATTTATTCCCAAGTTTTTTTTTTTTTTTGTAGCTATTGTAAATTGTATTGGTTTCCATATTTCTTTTTCAGCAGTCTCTTTGCTGGTGTAGAGGAATCCAACTAATATTTGGATGTTGATCTTGTATCTTGCCACAATGCTAAATCTCTCAATTAGTTCTAGTAGATTTTTTGCTGAGTCTCTTGGATTTTCTATGTGTAGGATCATACCATCAG
>NW_006927326.1:7756-8217 GCF_000298275.1 Orycteropus afer afer | reverse complement strand
TTGCTATTCATAAGGTTTTCCCTGGCCAATTCTTTGAGAAGTGGACAGCCTCTTCCTTCTTCCTAGTCTGTCTCAGTCTGTAAGCTGGGCTGGTACCTGTGCACCATATGCACCCCGCTGGGTTTGAAACACCAGTGGCTCAGCCTGAAAACTCACATCAACACGTCACCACGGTAGGACAAACCAACAGACATGTTTGTCTCCCTGTTGGAAACCTCTCGTACACCCTTACCTGGGTCCTTGTGGCTGACTGCTCCTCTGTCCAGGTTCTTGGGCCCTTTAATCCCCTTTCTCTCCTTCTCCCACCCTGCTGCTTTGGTCATGCCTGGGCTCCCTCTCCTCACCTGGATCCCTGCGGCTGACTGCTCTGTGTCCAGGTTCCTGGGCTCTTTAATCCCCTTTCTCCCGCTCTCCTGCCCTGCTGCTTTGAGCGTTCTGGGGTTCTCTCTCCTCACCTGGAT
>NW_006927326.1:4834-5525 GCF_000298275.1 Orycteropus afer afer | reverse complement strand
TACAGAGACAGTTGGAGCTGCAGACTGTCAGCTACTCTGACAGGACCAACAGCCTGAATATTTCCAAGTGGTGTTGGGACCTGAGAATTAACCTAAAGATCATCCCTGGTCTCCAAGGGCTGCAGGGACGACTGCACTGGTGGCCTATGACTAGGAAGGAAAACAGCAAGGAAGGAGACAACCTGAGCTGTTGACTTTCCACTGTTCAGAAGGTACAGCCATTTTGATTCTTTACACATGGCAGCTATTTTGGATATTTAACGTGACCAAGGGCATAGCCATTTTGAATGCTTACAAGCAGTGGCCATTTTGGATATTTAAAGTGACAGAGGATGCAGCCATTTTGAATCTTTACAAGTGGCAGCCATTTTGGATTTTAAAGTGATAGTATTTGCATTCAGATTCCAGGGACCTAAGAATAGGCTCTGTTTGCCAAGGTTGGTAGGGACATATGAGAGGCTGACAACAGGAAAGGAGACAGGTGGTGAGAGTATAAGTGCTGTCAACTAGTGAATAGAGGAGCACAGTACCGTGCTTGTGTAGATAAGAAACAAAACAAAGAAAATGAAAATTGTGGGCAAGTCATTCTAATATACAATCACCAATTAAATATAAACACAAAAACATCACAATGCCTCAGAGACAACAGAGCATCACAGTCCACACAAAGAAACAAGATAAAGCAGAAGAA
>NW_006927326.1:3681-4426 GCF_000298275.1 Orycteropus afer afer | reverse complement strand
AGGAAGACACAAATAAAACCACAGAGAAAATTGTTGAAGATTTGTTGGAAGAGAATTTTCCTGGTATGATGAAAGATGAGAATATATCCATTCAGAAAGTCCAATGAATCCCAAATAGGATAGACTCCAAAAGAAAATCACCCAGGCATATCATCATCAAACTTACTAAAACCAAAGACAAATAAAAAATCACGAGAGCAGCACGGGAAAAACGAAAAGTTACCTATAAAGGGGCAACCGATAACATTAAGCTCAGCTTTCTTGACAGAAACCATGCAGGCAAGAAGACAATGGGATGGTATATATAAAACATTGAAAGAGAAAAATTTCCAACCAAGAACTGTGTACCCAGCAAAATTGTCCCTCAAATATGATGGTGAAATTAGGACATTCCTGGATAAGCAGAAATTAAGAATTTGTTAAAACCAGACCAAGCTTACAAGAGATGCTAAAGGGAGCCTTTTGGACAGAGAAGCAACAACAGCCAACAACAACTGACCATTAACACACATGATCTTATAACCCAGAAACCAACCCAGCTATTTATCCAAAGTAAATAAGCCTACAGGATTGTAAACAGGGAACCAGAGACAGCAACATACAAATGAGGACAAGTACAAACCAAAAAGAGGGAAAAAAAAATCTGTGTCGTTACAGAACTTCTAAATGGTAGGGAAGTCAAGACAACTACAAGATAGAACGGACTGTTCTAAACTTGGGAAGAAAACTATAAATCACAGGGTAA
>NW_006927326.1:0-2731 GCF_000298275.1 Orycteropus afer afer | reverse complement strand
GAGGAGGGAACACTGCAAAAAAAAAAAAAAAATGCATTGACCCGTATCACTTTAGTTTTGTGTATTTCACTGTACAAAAATTATATTTCAATAAAATGCACTTAAAAAAAAAAAAACCTATGAAGCACTGTTCTACTCTCACATATGTGGGGTCACCATGAGTTGGAATCGACTGCAACTGGTTTTAACTGAGGATATTACATAAACAAAACAGATAAAGATTCCTGCTCTCACAGAGCTGATTCTCTAAGAAACAGACAATAAACAAAACACATTAAGTGAAATATAAGATGGTAACAATTGTTATGGATAGAAGGGAGAGGGGGCTATGATATGTGGGTGTTGGGGTGTTGCAAGTTCAAAGAGGGTAATCAGGGAAGACTTCACTGGGATGGTGCCATTTGAGCAAAGGCCATATTTGGTAGGAGAGGCTTGCAGGCAGAGACAGGAGTGAGTCCAAAGATCTGGAGCTTGGAGTATCAGTAGGCTGTTTGGGGAAAAGCGAGGAGGCCAGTGTACTAGAGGAGAATGAGCCAGGAAAAGAGTAGAATACAATGATGTCAGACAGAAAAGTGGCATTTGGATCGTTTAAGGTCACATAGGCCTGTGTAAGAACTCTGTGGGAGATGGGAAGCCATTGGAAATTTTTAAGCATAAAAGTGACTAAATCTGACTCATGACTTCCAGGATGACTCTGGCTGGATTGAGAATAGACTGCAGATGAACAAGGGAAGAAGCAGGGAGACCGGTCAAGAGGCTGTTGCAATATCTAGGTGAGAGCTGAGGGGGCCTATGTCCAGGAGTGCAGCAGTGGAGGGAATTTATAGCAAAAACTCCTCCCAAATCCGGCTACCTTAAATTTTCCAACTATTTTGCATGTGTCTTTTTCCATGCTGCTCCCAGGGTCCAAGCATAATTATAGGGTATAATTTTAGTTAGAGCATAATATGATTTGGCTTCATTTAATAGTATTGGCATGCGTCCATGGTGCTCCATAATCTCTTTTTTTTTAATGGCAGCATAGTATCCTTTAGTGTTTCCATGACATCATTTACTCAATCATTTCTTTATTGTAAGAAATTGATCGACTTCATTTTTTTTTTGTTTACTGTTGTAAATAATACAGAGATAAATACCTTAATGTGTAGAGAGTGCTTTTCTTTCTTCTGGATTGTTTCCTTAGACTAAATGTTTAGGAGTGCATTCATTTGGAACGAAGGGATGTGTATGCTTTCGTGGGTTTTGAAATGTACCGACTAACTGCTTTTTAAGAAGGTTATGTACATGAGAACAGCAGTTTTATACTAGGTCAGTACCAGCTGCCTCCTAGTTGGCTCTGACTCCTGACTATAAGAAGGTTACAGTTTATTGTGGGGAAATGGCTGTGTAAACCAACAACTAAAATATAAAGCATAATGATATGAACAATATAAGAAGACATCACACTTAGTAAAATCTAATCAGGTCCCAAAACAAACAACAAAACCAACCCATTGCCCTCCAGTTGGTTCTGACTCATGGCCACCCAACGTTTACAGAATAGAACTGCTCTGTAGGGCTTTCTTGGCTCCAGTCTGTACAGAAGCAGATTGCCAGGTCTTTCTTCTGCAGTGCTGCTGAGTGGATTGAAACTACCAACCTTTATGTTAGTAGCCGATCACAAACGTGTTGTGCCACCCACAGTTTAAAAACCACAAAAAACCAGCCCCCCTGCCATGGAGTTGATTTTGACCCTACAGGGTCATGGCGACCCTACAGGACAGTACAACTGCCTTACAGGGTTTCCAAGCCTGTGAATCTTGAAGGAAGCAGACTGCCTTATCCTTCTCCTGCAGGGCAGCTGGTGGATTCCAATGGCTTGCTTACCTTTTAGTTAGCAGCCAAATGTGTTAACCACTGCACAACCTGTGCTCCTGACCCAGAGTTTGTTGTTGTTATTGTTGTTATGTGCCATCGAGTCGGACCCAACTCAGTGACCTCCTTGAGTTCCCGAGGCAGTATCACTACGGAAGTAGATTGCCCAACCTTCCTTCCAAGGAGTGGCTAGTGGGTTTGAACCACCAGCCTTCTGGTTAGCAGTCAAGTGCCTTAGGCGCTATGATACCAGAGCTCCCGACCCAGAGTTTAGGTGTTATTAATTTCATTTTTACTAATATGCAGTATCAATTTACTATATAGACATGTGACTGGTTGTATTACTCACTAGTTTTTTGGTTCTTACCTCTCCTGGTATAAATTACCCACCTACCAATGCCCTTTGCCCATACAACTGTTAAGATCTTGATTTTTTTTCTTACCAGTTGTATGAATTTTTATTGCTTATTATTTGTAAGGAGCTCTGGTGGCATAGTGCCTAAGGCATTTGACTGCTAACCAGAAGGCAGGCAGTTCAAACCTACCAGCCACTCCTCAGAAGAAAGATGGGGCAATCTACTTCCTGAGAAGCCCAAGGAGGGGTCACTGTGAGTCGAATTGACTCGACAAGCAGGATGGGAACTAGATAATGTCTTTTTTTGTGTGATTTGGGTAGAAATTTACAGAGCAAATTCATTTTCCATATAGCAGTTCACATATACTTTGTCTCATGACGTTGGCCACAACTTACCACAATTCCACAGATCCCCTCCCACTTCCTCCCGATAGTTACCTCTTCCCTGTGTTCATCCCTCCATGCACTCCTGCCCCCTGAGCTGTCTCCCTGTGCATAAGCAGCCCTTCTTTCTCCCATGAT
>NW_006927325.1:5172-7264 GCF_000298275.1 Orycteropus afer afer | reverse complement strand
TTGTAAAAAAATTTCAGGGACTATTCTGGGATATCCTGCTTTACCTCCAGAATAACCCTGACTGGCTTTTTCTTCTTTCTCTTTCAGCTTTGTGGAGTGTTTCTGCTAGACAACCTCAGGAATGCTGAGGTAGTGAAGCAGCATCACCCTCCACCCACATTATGCTCTCTTGATTTGAGTTCTCATTATGGAGATCTCCCACCACCAAGGAAAGGCATGGGCCCTACCACACTGCCTAGACAGAAATGAGTTTGAACATGGTCAGGAGATCAGGAGCTGTGGAGCTGTGCTCTCAACCAAGTCACATTCAGCAGCAGGATCTGATAACCTTGCCCAAAGATGGCTCATTCCTGGCAATGGAAAAGAAAGGTGAGTGGGACAGAACTGATCCCAGGGTCAAGAGAGAGTTTTCTGTGAGGGAGACGGATGACTTTTCCAACTGGTCAAGTTCCTTTTTGTTTTCCAGCAAATGCTTTCAGAGAATAGTGGTCAGTGTAATCCTTCGTGTTACAAAAGGAAGGGTGAGGTCCCACCTACTCGAGGTAGAAAGCTAAGCTCAGATTGGAATCTTACCCTTCTGCCACAGGAGAAGTATAGAGAATAGTCATTCCAGGGAACATAGACAGGGATCTTTCTCAGGGCCACCTGAGAGCATGCTCAAAACAGCCACCAGGTACCTTATATTGGGGAGCTCCATGGTATAACAGAAAGATATGATCTTTTCAGCCTTATGATGGTAGAGTTAGAAGACCCTACAAATCAGCAACCAATTGGGCAATGATGCTTGTTGTTGTGGTTAGGCGCCGTCGAGTCATCTCAGATTCATACCGACCTTATGCACAGCAGAACAAAACACTGCCTGGTCCTGCACCTGCTATGTGATCACTGCTATACTTGAGCCCATGGCTGCAGCCACTGTGTCAATCCATCTCATTGAGGGCCTTCCCCTCTTTCTTCGACCTTCCACCTTCCCAAGCATGACATACTTCTCCCTTCTGATAACATGACCAACGTAGGTGAGACGAAATCTGGCCATTCTCACTTCCAAGGAGCATTCCGGCTGCACTTCCTCCAGGGCAGATTTGTTAGTTCTTTCAGCAGTCCATAGTACTTTCAGCATTCTTCACCAGCATCACAACTCAAAAGCATCAATTCTTCTTCAGTCTTCCTTGTTCATTGCCAAGCTCTCACATGCAAATGAGGCGATTGAAAATATCATGGCTTGCGCCAGGCACACCTTAGTCCTTAAGGAGTCATCTTTGTTCCTCAGCCCTCGAAAGAGGTCTTTTGCAGCCAACTTGCCCAGTGCTATACATTGTCTGATGACCTGACTGCTGCTTCCATTGGCTTCGATTGTAGAAGCAAGCAATGTGAATTATTTGACAACTGCAATCTTTTCTCCACTTATTGTGATGCTGCTTATAGGTCCAGTTGTGAGGATTTTAGTTTTCTTTATATTGAAGTGTAATCCATACTGCAGACTGTATTCTTCAAACCTCATCAGTAAGTGCTTCAAGTCATCCTCACTTTCAGCAAGCAAAGTTGTGTCATCAGAATATCACAGCTTGTTAATAATTCTTCCGCCAATCTTGATGCCATGTTCTTCATATATTGTAGCTTCTCGGATTATTTCCTCAGCATACAGATTGAATAAGTATGGTGAAAAGATACAACCCTGACACATTCCCTTCTTGATTTTAAACCATGCAGTGTGCCCTTGTTCTGTCTGAATGACAGCCTCCTGGTCTGTGTGCAGGTTCCTCATGAGTACAATTAAGTGTTCTGGAATTCCCATTCTTCTCAATATTATCCACAATTTGTTATGATCCACACAATCAAATGCTTTTGCATAGTCAATAAAACACAAGTAAACATCTTTCTGGTATTCTTTCCTTTGAGCCAGGATCCATCTGACAGCAGCTATGATATCTCTTGTTCCACATTCTCTTCTGAATCCAGCTTGCATCTCTGGAAGTTCTGTCAATTTACTGCTGCAAAAGTTTTTGAATTATCTTCAGTAAGATTTTACTTGCCTGTGATATTAATGATGTTGTTCCATAATTTCCACATTTGGTGGGATGACCTTTCTTTG
>NW_006927325.1:3098-3914 GCF_000298275.1 Orycteropus afer afer | reverse complement strand
CAATTACAGACTGCACAAGTTGATAAAAATCTTCAATTTCCTCATCTTTTGCTTTGATGGTTGGTGCATAAATTTGAATAATAGTCATATTAACTGGTCTTCCTTGTAGGCATATGGATATTATTCTATCATCGTGAGCATTGCACTTCAGGGCAGATCTTGAAATATACTTTGTGATGATGAATGCCATGCCATTCCTCTTCAAATTGTCATTCCCAGCATAGTAGATCATATGGTTGTCTCATTCAAAATTTCCCAAACTAGTCCATTTCAGCTCACTAATGCCTAGGATATCAATCTTTCTGTGTTCCATTTCATTTCCGACAACTTCCAATTTTCCTAGATTCATACTTCATACATTCTATGTTCCAATTATTAATGGCTATTTGCAGAAGTTTCTCCTCAAATTGAGTCATGTCACATCAGCAAATGGAGGTCTCAAAAGCTTTACTTTATGCGTATTAGTAAGGTTGGTTCTACTCTGATGATGCAGTTCTTTCCCAGTCACATTTTGAGAGCCTTCCACCCTAAATGGCTCATCCTCCTGCACTGTATCAGTATTTCTGGGCTATTCATATAGTTGCCTAGTAATGTAACAGACAGGGTTTCTCTGAAATTCATAAGGTTCTCCCTTGCCAGTTCTTGAGAAGTGGATTGCCACTTCCTTCTTCCTAGTCTTTCTCAGTCTGCAAGCTGTGCCAAAACCTGTGCACCATGTGCAACCCTGCTGGCATTTGAAACACCGTGGCACAGCCACAAGCCTCACAGCAACACGCCACCACAGTATGACAAATTGACAGAGAAGTTTTTTCCCTT
>NW_006927325.1:0-2703 GCF_000298275.1 Orycteropus afer afer | reverse complement strand
CCTGAATTTTTTCTTCAATTCAGTCAGCTTGAGAAATGTCAAGTGTGTTCTTCCCTTTTGGTTTTCTAACTCCAGGACTTTGCACATTTCATGACAATAATTGACTTTGTCTTCTTGAGCTGCTCTTTTAATATTCTCTTCAGCTCTTTAATCTTATCATTTCTCCCTTTCATTTCAGCTACTCTTTGTTCAAGATCAAGTTTCAGAGTTCCGGTAAGATGGGAGAATAGGCAGAAAGACTTCACAGACCCTCTTCAACAAAGAAAAGGGGAACCAATTAATACAGATGCAGAAGATAATCCTGGACCCCTGAGCTTTGAAAGGAAGGATATAGAAGTGCACTAAACTCCAACTAGCAGAAGAATTTACATGAAAACACCAAAAAAGAGACATATAGAGCTGCAGTCTGGTAGTGATCCTGATAGCACAGATAGCTTAGATATTGCCAAGTAGTGGTAGGACCTAAGAATTAACCTAAAAATAGCCCTGCTAGCCAGGGACTGCACAGAGTACTGCTTTGGTGGCTGGGAAATAAAAGGGGAAGCAGTGAAGAGGAAGGCGGGCTGAGCTGTGGAATTTTGCCTGTCTGGAGAGTGCAGCCATTTTGAATGTTTACAAGTGGCTTGACAATTTTGGGTATTTAAAGGGACAGCATTCTCCCAGATTTCAGGGACTTAAGAACAGGGTCTGCTTGTTGGGAACTGCAAGGACATTCCAGATGCACAGACTACTGGAAAGGTGTGGCATTCCCCTTGTTACTCTTATATCTCATAATCTCTTGGTGAACAGAGGTGCGGCCATCCCTCACTCCCACCCACATTCTAGGCTGGCAGGCTGGCAGGAATTCCAGACCAGTCTGTGTGTTCCAAAAGACCCTGGGTGCCCTGCCCTGCCCAGATTTTGTCTTTTATAAAACTACTATTACTATTATTATTTTTTTCCTTTTCATTATCATTCTTTATTCTTCCCTTCCCAGGTTCCAGTTTTCAGGTTTTTTTTTTTTTTCTTTTCCCTGTTCCTGGTTCCATTTTTTTTTCCTTTCTTGTGATTCACCCCATTCCTTGTTTTTATTTTTGCATTTTTTCCCATTTTTTCTTCATTATTCTCTTTTTCCACATTTTTTCTCTTACTGACCTCTCCCCAGATATTGTGGTGTTTTTTGTTTTGTTTTTGTTTTTTTCCCTTTTCTCTTTTTTGGTTACTGTTCCTGTGTTATTACACACAGGTGTGTTTTTTTGTCCATTTGCTTTTACTTTTTTGATGGTTATTCAATTGTTATTTTTATCTAACTGAGTGGAAGAAAGTACATGACACAACTACACCCACACCTCCTGCAGCTTCACTTACTGAGTGAGAGTCACCACCTCCTTCTCCACCAATAGGTCTATGATAAACAACCACCAAGAAGAATCTGACCCACCCTTGGCTGCTGCTCCTTATAAACAGTTAACAGAGATCTAAATACAATAATGCCATAAGGTCTCAGAGAGAACAGACCATCACAGTCCACACAAAGAAGCAAGATAAAGTGGTAGAAACAAGGGAGCAGGATTCAGACCCAGAACACATCCCTGAGGAAGAAACAGCATTGGAACTCTCTGATAAGAAATCGAAAAAAAAAAAACCCAATAATATTTAGGTATATTCAAAAGATTGAGAGACAGACCAAGGAAAACACAGATAAAACCCTAGAAGAATTATGGAAGACAATATAAGAACAAAATGACAAAATAAATGAAAAATTAGAGATGATTCTAAATCTACAGATAGAAATCCAGAAGATTAATACTAAATTATCAGAATTAGATAACACATTGAAAAGGTAAAGGAGTACAACTGATACAATGGAAGACAGAATTAATGAAATTGGAGACAAATACCTGAATACTTCTTTGGAAAGGGATCAAACAGAAAAAAGTTCAAAACAAAATGAAGAAAGCCTAAGTGTCATGTGGGATACCATCAAAAGGGATAACCTATGTGTCATTGGAATTCCAGAATATGAAGAGAAAAATAAAACCACTGAGAAAATTCTTCAAGATTTGTTGGAAGAGAAGTTCCCTGATATGATGGAATATGAGAATATATCCATTCAGGAAGTCCAACGAACCCCAAACAAGATAGATCCCAAAAGAAAATCAACAAGAAATATCATCACCAAACTCATCAATACTAAAGACAAAGAGAGAATCCTGAAAGCAGCACGGGAAAAATAAAAAGTTACTCACAAAGGACAACCAGTAAGAATAAGCTCTGATGTGTCAGGAAAAAAAGAAAACATACAAGCAAGAAGGCATTTGGATGGTATATATAAAACCCTGAAAGAGAAAAATCTTCAACCAAGAATTATATACCTGGCAAAACTGTCTCTCAAACATAATGGTGAAATTAGGAGATTTCCAGATAAGCAGAAACTAAGGGAATTTTTTAAAACCACACCAACCTTACAAGAGATACTAAAGGGAGTCCTTTGAACAGAGAACCAAAAATAGCAAACAACAATTGACATTAATACACAAGATGGCTGCTTGAACAATTTCTCTTAGAAAGATCAGCACGAGGCTGGTCCCCATGAGGCGGAGGTCAAAGATGTCCCAAATGTCCAAACTACCATGCCACTCCATCATCTCAGACATTAACCCCTCCTCCTCCTCCCAGTAATTTCCCCAGTCTTAGGGTTCTGAATTTCGCTGTAACGCCTCA
>NW_006927324.1:7796-8353 GCF_000298275.1 Orycteropus afer afer | reverse complement strand
CCATCACAAAAGAAGAAATTGAACAGGTCATCAAAAAACTACAAACTTAAAAAGGTCCTGGCCCAGACGGTTTCACCGGAGAATTCTACAAAACATTCAGAGAAGAACTGATACCAATCCTACTCAAACTATTCCAAAACTAGAAAAGGATGGAGTCCTCCCTAGCTTATTTTATGAAGCAAGCATAACCTTAATACCAAAACCAGGCACAGACATCACTCAAAAGGAAAACTACAGACCAATAGCCCTCATGAATACAAAAATCTTCAACAAAATCCTAGCAATAGACTGCAACAACATATCAAGAAAATCATTCATCATGACCAAGTGGGGTTCATATCAGGTATGCAGGTATGGTTCAACATTAGAAAAACAATCAATGTCATCCACCACGTAAATAAAACAAAAGAGAAGCACCACATGATCTTATCAATTGATGCAGAAAAGGCATTTGATAAAATCCAACCCCCCTTCCTGATCAAGACTCTCAGCAAAATAGGAATAGAAGGGACATTCCTCAACATAATAAAGGGCATTTATGCAAAACCAACAGCCAA
>NW_006927324.1:0-3742 GCF_000298275.1 Orycteropus afer afer | reverse complement strand
TACACTGTAAGAACAAAGGATGGAAACAGAGAAGAAGCACTCTCCTAAAAAATTGTATCAAAAGAAAAATATCCAAGAAAAGAAAAGAATGAATGTACATGTGTATATCATATATGTTGTATAGTTTGGACCTGAAAAACACCAGGGTTATTTCATGATAATTAAAATAAGTAAGTGGATCCATTCAAGATATCACATCAGTGTATTATAAAAGTCTATTATTATGACTTAAAAATCATAGTAATAATTCCTTTCTTTGACCATTTTCATATTTCTCCATTGTGGGAAATATTTTCTCAGTATAATTTTCTTGTCACTACATATTTTCCTGCCCTTTCATTTTTCGGTTCCCACTTACCCCTCTTCAGTTTTTATCAAAGTGAAAATAAAGATGAAAAATTCCACTAGTCACATTTCCATTAAATGTAGAATAAACTTCTACTACAACCATATCATAATTGGTAGAGTCTTGTTAAATTTTAAAAGTAAATATAACCCAAAACTAAATTCAGAGCACAAAAATTAATTTCATGAGCAATCATTTTACCTTGACACCCAAGTCTAAGTCAGACTCCTCTGACATCGACCATGGATCTCCAGGGCGAGGTTCGTTGGGAAGACTTTAGAGCAAAAAATATACAATAAAAATGAATGAGTCCATATCTTTATATATATATATAAAATGTATGTATTGTGCAAAGGTCATCTATCTCTACCATAATTTTACACAAATAACACAGACATGACACGTTCTACTTCTTTTTTTAAATTTATTTTTTTACCAACTGTGCCCTCCCCCAACTCAAGTATATATGGATGTCATGCAATTTTTTAATAAAATTTTTGCATACCACACTTACTGAACATATTAGGGGATGATAATTTTGTGAAAATATGTAGAGAACATGCATGTTATTTGTGTGAAAATACAGGTATACATTAAATGAAATTTTATAATAAAATTTTACTTCTGCTTAAAAAAAGCATTAAGTTACCTATTTCTGAATCCACCTCTCCCAACCTATGAAATACTCCATAAAGACCCACTCTTAGTCCCCATAAGAAAGAGTAACTGCAAATATATTGACAGAGCCTGAGAATAATTTCTCTCCACCAAAATCATGGGTGCTGATTTAACTTTTGTTCCAGAACTGGAACAAAACTTATGGCCTAAAGCAAGGTAGGAAAATTACACAATCCCTATTGCATTGTCTGTCACTGGTTCAAACACTTATCTATGTCAGGCAAAATGAGTCTTTGTTCTTCAACCTGGAAACCACTTGTAAAGAAGGCCAAATCCCTGATCCCAGTTTTATCCTTTGCCCTAAAACAGTATAGGTAGTCCCTAAAATATCTGAAATGTCTGAAAACTATTTGTACAATAGTCAAAGAACAAATGTCTGTGTGTTACTGAAAATAGTATTCCCAGGAAGACTAGAACATTAAAGGTATAAAATCCAGTTATTTGTTCCTATATAGGCGCTGCCCTATTCAGATCTCCATACACTATAAGCCTATAAAAATCTTCATAGGAGCTCATGTGTAAGAGTTGTTGTTGTTGTTGTTGTTGTTGTTGTTATGTGCCGTCGAGTCAGCCCTGACTCATAGCAACCACTTCTTGTGTTTCTGAGGCAGTATCACTATGGAAGTAGGATTGCCCAACGTTCCTTCCGAGGAGTGGCTGATGGGTTTCAACCGCCAGCCATTTGGTGAGCAGTCAAGTGCCTTAGCCACTATGCTACCAGAGCTCCCAGATATAATAAGAGTAGATAGATAGAATTCTATTTCTGTCTAGAATCTAGACAGTTTCCTAGAACAAGGATAGGCTCAAATACCCAAGTCCAGGAGCTCACTATTTCCCTGCTGCCAAGAAACAAATTAAATGGAATCACAGTCATCCATCTCCAACATAAGCATGCTACCAATTCAAAACTGAGGCTTCATGACTGATTTGACAGCCATACCTACCCTATATGCTCATAAGAAGGACATCAGTAAATGGGGAAAGAGATGAAAGTGAAAGGATATCTGGTTGGGACACAGACTTATACTCCTGCAACCTCCAGCCTCCCAGTATTCTAAGAGATCTAAGCCATCCTCAGTAGGTTGGGATGCTGGTAGGTGATACCACATTCCTATCTGCTGTGCAGATACTACATTCTTATTAGCTGTAAAGTGGCTCAAATTATTTTAACATCTTGATTTGGGGGTTCTGGTAAGATGGCAGACTAGGCAGAAAGACTTCACAGACCCTCTTCAACAAAGAAAAGGGAAAACAATTAACACAGACACAGATGATAATCCTGGACCCCTGAGTCTTGAAGGGAAGGATATAGAAGTGGACTAAACCCCAACAGCAGAAGAATTTGCATGAAAATACCAAAAAAGGAGACATACGGAGCTGCAGTCTGGCAGTGATCCTGAGTGATCTTCATGGCACAGGAAGCTTGGAGATTCCCGACTGCTAATAGGACCTAAGAATTAACCTAAAAATCAGCCCTGCTAGCCAGGGACAGCACGGAGGACTGTTCTAGTGGCGAGGGAATAAACAGAGAATGTGAAGAGAATGGTGGGCTGAGTTGTGGACTTTTGCCTGTCTGGAAGGCACTGCCATTTTGAATGTTCACAAATGGCTTGACCATTTTGGATATTTAAAGAGACAGCAGTCTTCCAGATTCCAGGGGCTTAAGAACATCTTCTGCTTTCCAGCAACCACAAAGACACTCCGAATCTGCAGGACTGAAAAGGCGTGACATACCTTTTGTTACACTTATGCCCCACACTCACTTGGTGAGTGGAGGTACAGCTATCCCCCATCCCTACCCACCTTCTGGGCCCACTGAAACTCCATCCCAGTTTGTGTGTTCAGACGGAGCCTGTGTGCCCAGCTCTGTCCTCCACCAACTTCCTTTTCCTCTTTTTCTATTTATATATTTTTTCTTTTTTGCTTTCTTTTTTATGGTGTTTAGTTTGCTTATATTTGACTGTGTAAAAACTACTATTAGTAGTAGTACTTTTGTCATTTTTTACTATTATTCTTTAGTCTTCCCCTCCCAGGTGCTAGTTATCAGTTTTTTGTTTTTTTTTCTTTTCCCTGTTTTGGGTGAAAAAAAAAACATTTTAAATTTAATTTTCCCCCCTTCTCATAGTTACTCCTGATCCTTGTTTTATTTTTTGCAGGTTTCCAATTTTTTTCTTCATTATTCTCCTTCTCTACCTTTTCTCTCTTAGTGTCCTATCCCTAGATATTATCGGTGTTCTTGTTTTTTCTTATTTTTCTAATTTTTCTTTTTTTGGTTACTGTTGCCATGTGATTACGTGTATTTTGTACATGTGCTTTTAGTTTTTTGATCATTATTTAATTGTAATTTTTGTCTAACTGAGTGGGAGACAGCAACAGTCCTCATAAGACACAACTACAAAAACACCTCCTGCAATTTCACTTACTGAGTGAGTAACTCCTACTCCACCAACAGGCCAACAATAAATAAATAAATTTTTTAAAAAAAACCAACAAGAGCCTGAATCACCCTTGGCTGCTCTTCACAAACAGCTAAGAGAGATCTAAATACAACAATGCCACGATGCCTCGGAGACAACAGACCGTCACAGTTCACACAAAGAAGCAGGATAAAGTGGTAGAAACAAGGGAGCAGGATACAGACCCAAAATATATCCCTGAGAAGAAGCAGCATTGGAACTCTCTGATAAGGAGTGCAAAAGAATTATATTTAGGTATCTT
>NW_006927323.1:7306-8188 GCF_000298275.1 Orycteropus afer afer | reverse complement strand
TACTTCCGTAGTGATACTGCCTCGGAAACCCAAGGAGGGGTCGCTATGAGTCGGGGCCGACTCGACGGCACATAACAACAACAACAACAATATCTGTGCTAAATTTTGTGGCTTATGTCTGCTATTTCTAAATTTCAAATTTACTGAAAGCAATACAAAATTAAACAAAAGGAATTCTTAGGATATTACAAGAGTAAAAATGAAGATAGCTGCAAAAAGCATCAAAAGTTTAGATATTTTCTCCTCTACATTTTACTTGCATATTTTTAGACAATATCAACTACTTCTCTGGTTTTAATTATCACCTGTATCTGGTTGTGTTGTTTTTGTTATTAGGTGCCATTGAGTCGTCTCTGACTCATAGTGACCCTATGCAAAACAATGAAACGCTGTCCAGTCCCACACCAGCTCCACGATCCCTGTTATACTTGAGCTCATCGCTGCTGCCACTGTGTCAATCCATCTTGTTGAGGGCCTTCCACTCCTTTGTCGACCCTCCACCTTACCAAGTATGACATCCTTCTCCAGGGAATGCTCTCTTCTGACAACATCACGAAAGTAGGTAAGACGAAGTTTGGTCATTCTCGCTTCCAAGGAGCATTCTGGCTGCACTTACTCGAGGACAGATTTGTTAGTTCTTTTAGCATTCCATGACATTTTCAGCATTCTTCTCCAGCACCACAACTCAAAAACATCAATTCTTTTTCATTCTTCTTTATTCATTGTCCAGCTCTCACATGCATATGACTGTCAAAGATAGCAGAACAGGCAGAAAGACTGCACAGACCCTCTTAAACAAAGAAAAGGGAAACCAATTAACACAGACACAGAAGATAATCCTGGACCCCTGAGCCTTGAAGGGAAGGATATAGAAGTGGACTA
>NW_006927323.1:5053-6141 GCF_000298275.1 Orycteropus afer afer | reverse complement strand
CTCAGAGGCAACAAACCATCACAGTCCATGCAGAGAAGCAAGCTAAAGTGGTAGAAACAAGGGAACAGGATACAGACCCAGAACACATCCCTGAGGAAGAAGCAGCATTGGAACTCTCTGATAAGGAATTCAAAAGAGTTATATTTAGATATCTTCAAAGAATTGAGAGACAGACCAAAGAAAACACTGAGAAAACCTTAGAAGAATTTTGGAAGAAAATACAAGAACAAAATGACAAAATAAATGAAAAATTAGCAATTATTCTAAATCTATGGATAGAAATCCAGAAGATTAATACTAAATTGTCAGAAATAGATAACACATTGGAAGGGCAAAGAGGTAGAATTCATGCAATGGAAGACAGAATTAATGAGATTGAAGACAAATACCTGAATACTTCAGGAATTAAGGGATCAATAAGAAAAAAAATTAAAACAAAATGAAGAAAGCCTAAGGTTCATGTGGGATACCATCAAAAGGAATAACTTATGTGTCATCGGAATTCTAGAACAGAAAGAGAAAAATAAAACCACTGAGAAATTGTCCAAGATTTGCTGGGGGAGAACTTCCCTGATATGATGAAAGAGGAGAGTATATCCATTCAGGATGTCCAACGAACCCCAAACAGGATAGACCCCAAAAGAAAGTCACCAAGACATATCATTATCAAACTCACCAAAACCAAAAACAAAGACAGAATCCTGAAAGAAGCACAGAAAAACAAAAAGTTACCTACAAAGGACAGCCAGTAAGAATAAGCTCTGATTTCTCAGCAAAGACCATGCAAGTGAGAAGGCAATGGGATGGTATATACAAAATTCTGAAAGAGAAAAATTTTCAACCAAGAATTATATACCCAACAAAATTGTCCCTCAAATATGATGATGAAATTAGGAGATTTCCAGATAAGCAGAAACTAAGGGAATTTGTTAAAGCCAGACCAACCTTACAAGATACATTAAAGGGAGTGCTTTGAACAGAGAACCAAAAATAGCAAATAACAACCAACCATTAATACACAAGATGACATAACCCAGAAACCACAGCTATGGACATATCCAAAGTAAAATGAGCTTACAAGATTGTAA
>NW_006927323.1:1834-3148 GCF_000298275.1 Orycteropus afer afer | reverse complement strand
GAGTTGTAATCCATACTGCAGACTGTATTCTTCAATCTTCATCAGTAAGTCCTTCAAGTCATCCTCATTTTCAGCAAGAAAAGTTGTGTTATCAATGTATCACAGGCTGTTAATGAGCCTTCCTCCAATCCTGATGCCATGTTCTTCATATAGTCCAGCTTCTTGTATTATTTGTTCAGCGTATAGATTGAATAAACATGGTGAAAGGGTACAACCCTCATGCACTCCCTTCTTGATTTTAAACCATGCAGTGTCCCTTTGTTCTGTTTGAATGACAGCCTCCTGGTATATGTACAGGTTCCTCATGAGTACAATTAAGTGTTCTGGAATTCCCATTCTTCTCAATGTTATTCACAATTTGTTATGATCCACACAATCAAATGATTTTGCACAGTCAATAAAAGACAAGTAAATATCTTTCTGGTATTCTTTGCTTTGAGCCAAGATCCATCTGACATCAGCAATGATATATATCCCTTGTTCCATGTCCTCTTCTGAAACCAGCTTGCACCTCTAGAAGGTTTCTGTCAAAATACTGCTGCAATGGTTTGAATTATCTTCAGTAATATTTCCCTCCCAAGTGGCAGGAAAGCGGGGGAAAGTAGAGAAAAAGCCAGGGGGATGGGGGTCAAAAGAGAGCGAGGAAGCAGCAGCAGGGATTCAGAAGGCCAGGGACTCAGGCCATGCCCCCAAATGTCAGGAAAGAGGCAGGGATCCATGTAAGGGGAGGGGAGGGAGGCTAGAGAGGTTTTGAACAGCTAAGCAAGACAAACTTGTCTGTCACTTTGTCCTACTGTGGTAGTGTGTTGCTGTGAGGCTTGAGGTTGTGCCACTGGTGTCTCAAACCTAGCGGGATTGCACATGGGGCACAGGTTTCAATGCAACTTACAGACTGAGACAGACTTGGAAGAAGGAAGAGGCCATTCACTTCTCAAAGAATTGGCCAGGGAAAACCTTATGAATAGTAGAGAAACACTGCCTAATACATTACTATGCAACTTTATGAATAGCCTGGAAACATTGTCTGATACAGTGAGGAGGATAAGCCACTTAGGTCGGAGGGCTCTCAAAATAGGCCTGGGAAAGAGATGCATCATCAGAGTAGAACCAGCCTGACTGATGTGGACAAGGTAAAGCTCTTGAGACCTCCAATTGCTGACGTGGAATGACTCAAATTGAGAAACTGCTGCGAACATCCATTAATAATAGGAACATAGAATGTACGAAGTATGAATCTAGGAAAATTGGAAGTTGTCAAAAATGAAATGGAACATAGAAAGATTGATATCCTAGGCATTAGTGAGCTGAAATGGA
>NW_006927323.1:0-650 GCF_000298275.1 Orycteropus afer afer | reverse complement strand
CTGAGTTATGCCAAGAGATTTGGAAGACAGCTACCTGGCCAACTGACTGAAAGAGATCCATATTTGTACCCATTCCAAAGAAAGGTGATCCCACATTATCGAACAATATCCTTAATATCACACGCAAGTAAGATCTTACTGAAGATAATTCAAAAATGGTTGCAGCAGTATATTGACAGAGAACTTCCAGATGTGCAAGCTGGATTCAGAGGGGACGTGAACAAAGGATATCATTGATTATATCAGATGGATCTTGGCTCAAAGCAAAGAATACCAAAAAGATGTTTACTTGTGTTTTATTGACTATGCAAAGGCATTTGATTGTGTAGATCATAATAAATTGTGGATGACATTGAGAAGAATGGAAAATTGTGGATGACATTGAGAAAAATGGGAATTCCAGAATATTTGATTGTGCTCATGAGGGATCTGTACATAGACCAGGAGGCTGTTGTTCAAATAGAACAAGGGGACACTGCATGGTTTAAAATAAAGAAGGGAGTGTGTCAGGGTTGTATCCTTTCCCCATACTTATTCAATTTGTATGCTGAGCAAATAATCTGAGAAGCTGAACTATGTGAAGAAGAACATGGCATCAAGATTGGAGGAAGAATCATTAACAACCTGTGATACACTGATGACACAACTTT
>NW_006927322.1:3649-7387 GCF_000298275.1 Orycteropus afer afer | reverse complement strand
CCACTGAGACTATGGCTCCTAGCTGCCCTTCAAGTCTGGAATTGAACCCACGTCTGTGTTTTCTAGCCAACAATAGACAGGCACATGAGTTGAACATTTCCCTGGGATAGATACACTCCTTGGAGAGTACAATCATGGGAGAAAGAAGGGCAGCTTATGCAGAGGGAGACAACTCAAGGGGCAGGAGTGCATGGAGGGATGGACACAGGGAAGAGGTAATTATCAGGAGGAAGTAGGAGGGGAGCTGTTGCATTGTGGTAAATTGTGGTCAATGGCATGAGCCAAAGTGTATGTGAACTGCTGTACGGAAAATGAATTTACTCTGTAAATTTTCACCCAAATCACAATAAAAAAAAGAAAAGAACAATATGTTTTTAAAAAGTTGCCATTGAATTGATTGTGACTCATGACAACCCCATGTATGTTAGAGTATAACTCTAATACAGAGTTTTCAAAGGCTTATTTTTTGGTAATAGATCTCCAATACTTTCTTTTTTCTTTTAAGGTACCTATGGGTTGACTTGAATCTCCAATCTTTCAGTTAGCAGCTGAGTTAACCCTTTGTACCACCCAGAGATACCAGGCAGGTGTTAATGCCCTCATTTTATAGATGAAGAAAACGATGAGAACTAGGCTCAGAAAAATGAACTAATTCAAGGCCAAACAGTTACTAAGTGACAAACTGGGTTCATATTCTTGTCTTCTGAAAATAAGCCTTGGCAATTGAGCTACTGTTTAGGTAGCTGGCTGGAGCTTATCATTTTAGGGCATGATGCTAGGGAAGAAATAGCCTGTAGGTAAAATTACTTCGGCTGTTGTTTCCCAGTAAGTCTACATGGTGACCCTCTAGCCTTTGAGGTCTTAAGAATTATAGGAATTGCTTAGGCAGTGAGTCAATATAAGACTTATTAAAAAAAAAAAAAAAAAAAAGCAACTGTTTGTCCACACAGAAGAAATACACCCATTCATTTAGGAAGCCATAAGTGTTATCTTGGTATAGTAGTATAGGATGAATTTTCTGGCTCTGTCCCTCAGCCATTTTGGAAGGGACCATGACTTTGATAAATGTCAGTGGATAGTCGAGGGTTGATGACTTGGTGACACCACTCCAGATTCATATATCTAGAATACATGGGAGTTTAACAGGCCCATAAATATTAGGTGCTATCTCTCTCCTATTTATGCTCCCACATTCATTCATCTGAAAGCTTTGCTGCCTCCTTCAGCACACTGCAGATTTTTCCAGGCATATTTTATGGTTCATTAAGTCCCTGCTCAAGTCCACAGCCAAGGTTGGGGGAAGGGAAGAGAGAATAAAAGAGCAAGATATGAAGAATGTTTTGAATACCCCCACCCTTCTGTCCACATCAATTAAGCCTATTCTTTTCACTGCCTGAGTGACTCTGGGATTGTGACAAATGCTGAAAAATATACATTAACCCTTTCATGTCACTGAAAGACAAGGAAGTGCTAGGGTCAGGGTCAGGATCCTCACAGAGAAAATGTAAATGAAAACCTTCTTGACTGGAGTCTTTGCAGAGGCAGATGACTTGGAATTTCATACTGGAAAGACACACAGAGCTATCACAAGTGATTGTGAGCAACATTTACTTCAGAGTCTACTCTAGAAACTTCCACAAATCAGAGGCTTTATAAAATTTTGTTGGATAAATAAGCGAATAAAATATATCCATGATACCATGAGATAAACATGGCAAATTCTTCCCCAACACTATACTATAAAATCATCAGCTCCAGCCAGCTGCCTAAATAACAGATTACAAAGTTTCCATTGTAGCCAAAATACAATACCAAAAAAGAAAAAAATAGTTGCCATAGAGTCAATTTTGACTCATGATGACCTCATGCGTCAGAATAGGACTGTGCTTTACAAGGTTGTCAATGGCTGAATTTTTCAAGCAGATCATCAAGACTTTCTTTCAAGTTGCCTTTGGGTAGACTTAAAACTTCAATCTTTTGGTTTGCAGCTGAACACATTAACCATTTGCATTACCCAGAGACTACAGCCAGAATCAAAGAGGCTCTTAAAAGATCACACAAAAACTATGGACTTCAAAGCCATGAGGACAATCAGGAGAGAGTTTCATTCTAAACTTAATAATTGTTTCAAGCAGACTGCCTCAAATATAAACAACTGCTTCAAAAATAAACTTTTGTTCTTGAAATATAATCACTTTCTATGTATGGAAATTGTGATGGTGCTTTGCAGATAAGGATTAAACTATGCTTATCTCTTTCTAGTGAACTCATCCTTTTATCAGGTTGTCTATATCATCCCACATGTAGGATTAGCAGGGGATGTGAAAAGAAAATATTAAACCAAGGTGAAGGGAAAGCTAATAAGAAACTTACTGCTTCTAATTTATCATGTGGCTACAAATGCATGTTACTTAAACTGATAATGTTCCACCATAAAGTTGATTCACATAAGACTGGTCTTTCCCTTTGTACTATAATATAATATATAATGTACACAATAAAATAAAGATGATGATAATGGGTAATAATAGATAACATGTGTTTTAAAAATACTTAAGATTTTTCAAAGAATTGATTTTCATTCATTTACTCAAATACCTTGGGATGACATGGAAGTTTTGGATAAATTAAAAAAATAAAGCTTAGAGATGGTGAGTAATTTATATCTCTAAAGGCACCACATCAGAACAGTAATTCTGCATCTGCCTATTACTTTATTCTGGAATACTATGTTCTCACCACACGACCATGAGGAAATCACTGTTGGGTATGTGATGATGAATTTGTTTACTTTCTATGAAATATCTCTCCATGTCAGAATGCACCTCTGTCAGTCACTTATTGTTGCAATCATGCTGCATAATAAACATTCCAAAAGTCAGTGGCTTAAAACAGTATTTTACCCTTAGTCGTGTATTTTTGGATTAGCTGAGGGTTGAATATTCTAGGCAGGACTCTTCTTAGCTTGACTTCAATCTTCTGCTTGTGTTCCTCATCCTCTTTGTATCATCACAGCTGTTGCATGTTTGTCTCATAATAATGGCAGAAACACAAAAGGAATAGATTGAAACATGTGTTGCCTCCTAAAGCCTAAGTTCAAACTATGAACTTTGTTAAATCTGTCCACACTTTAATGCCAAAAGACAGCCAATGGGATTTCTGGCAAGATGGCAGAATAGGCAGGCAAGTTACCCAGATTTCCTACAACAAAGAAATTAGCAACCAATTGAAACAGATACAGAGGATAATACAGGAACCCTGGGCTTTCAATGGAAGGATGAAGATATGGTTTAAATACCTAATAATAGAAGAAACTGAATAAAAACAGCAAACAAGGAGACAAACAGAGCTGTGGAGTGTCAACTGGCCTGATAGTGTGGCCACTTTGAATATTTGCAAGCAGGACTCCAAACTGAACTGCCAACTGATAATCAGCTCTGCTTGTCAAGAACTGCATGGACAATCATGCTGGTGGCTATCTACCAGAAAGCAACTGTACCGATAAAACACAACACATCCACACATCCTGCAGGCCCAAAAACTGGGCAAGGGCTACCACCTGCTTTTGCACCAACTGAGATGGGGCCAATACCAGCCCAATGTGCTCTTAACTACTCTACATGAACTGTAACCAGGGGTCTGTGCACACATCCTCATCCTCTATTACACCCACCAGAAGGCAAGTGATGAGTGCCTAAGTGCCACCAAACTAGCAAATAGAGTAGCTAACTGGGCCCA
>NW_006927322.1:909-3549 GCF_000298275.1 Orycteropus afer afer | reverse complement strand
AATCACCTATTAAATATAAGATGACACCACAATGTCTTGGAGATAACTGACAATCCCAATTCATACAAAGAAGAAAGATAACATAATACAAACAGAACCAGAAAACCTCCCTGAGGAAGAAGTGGCATTGGGACTACCTAATAAGGAACACAAAAGAATTATATTTAGGTTTCATCAATCGATTGAGAGCCAGGTCAAAAAAAACTTTGACTAATACAAGGAAAACACTGACAACATTAAGAAAGACACAGACAAAACTCTAAAAGAATTTAGGAAACAATCCAAAAACAAAAACAGCAAGTAGAAATCCACGATTAATACTAAGCTTTCAGAAATAAATACCACATTGAAAGGGCAAAGGAGGAGAATTCAATCAATGAAAGACAGAATTAGTGAGATTAGAAGACAAAGCTCTCAATACTACTTTGTAAAGTGAACAATCAGAAAAAAAAGAAGAAGAAAGTCTAAGGTGTATGTGGGCCACTATCAAGACAATAATTTATGTGTGGTCAGGATTCCAGAACAGAAAGTAATAAATAAAATAACAGAAAATTGTCAAAGGTTAGTTGGAAAAGAACTTCCTTAATATGATGACAGATGAAAAGGTGTGCATTCAAGAAGTTCAATGAACCCCAAACAGGATAGACCTCAAAAGAAAAGCACGAAGACATACCATAATCAAACTTTTCAAAACCAAAACAAAGAAAAAAGTCCTGAAAGCAGTGTGGAAAAAAACAAAAAGTTATTTACTAAGGACAAGCAATAATACTAAGCTCTGATTTTTTTGGCAGAAATCATGCAGATGAGAAAGCAATGGAATAATATATATAAAACCCTGAAAGAAAGCAATTACCAACCAATAATTATATACCCAGCAAAATTGTCCCTCAAATATGATGGTGAAATTAGGATATTTCCATATAAATAGAATCAAAGGACTTGATAAAAACCAGACAAATGTTACAACAGATGCTAAAGTAGTCCTTTGGACAGAGAACCAACAACATCAGACAACCTGTGATTAATACACATGGCAAAATAACCCAGAAACCAACACAGATAAAGAAGTAACCAAAGTAAAATAAACTTATAAGACTGTAAATGGGAAACCAGAAACACCAATTTGTAATGGATGTTATCTACAGAGAAAAAGGGTATTAAATAGTATAGATATAGAATTTCAAAATGGGAAGGAAGTCGAGACAATTTTGAGATAGATCAAATTGTTTAAACTTGGGAAGAAAATAATAAATCACAGAGTAACCTAAAGAAAAATAATAAAGTTTCCAAACCAAAACAAAAAAGAAATATTTAGCCAATACTAAAATAATAACAATGAAAAAAATGATAAACAAATTGAGCTCATTACAGAAAATTATGTGGAACAAAGAAATCAATAACAGTACAAGAAGACATAATAAAATAATAAAATAACAGCAATAAATTTATTCTTGTCAATAATTACACTGAATGTAAATGGGTAAAATGCACTAAGCAAGGGACAGAGTTGCTGACAGGGTAAGGAAACATGGCCCATCAATATACTATCTACAAGAGACACCCCTTAGACATACAGACAAAAATAGACTAAAAATCAAAGATTGGAAAAACATATATCAAGCAAATGGCAATCAAAAAAAAAAGCAGGAGTGGCAATATTAATTTCTTATAAAATAGATTTTAAGATAATTACCACCATAAAACACGAGGAAAGAAATCATATAATGAATAAGGATCAATCAATCAAGAGTATATAACCATAAAAATATCTACACACCCAATGAAAGAGCTCTAGAATCTATAAAGCAAACTTTAACAGAAACAAGAAGAGAAATAGACAAGTCCACAGTAATAGCAGGAGATTTTAATATATAACTTTCCATGAAGGATTGTTGTTGTTGTTGTTGTTATGTGCCGTCGAGGATAGAACAAGTAAAAAGAAACTCAACAATGACACAGGAGAACTAAAAAGTACATCCAACCAACTTGATCTTATTGACATATACAGAGCACTTCACCCAACAACAGCACATTGTATGTTCTTTCTAGTACACATGGAACATTCTCCAGAATATATCATATGTTAGACAAAAAAGCAGGCCTCAATAACTTTAACAACATTGGAAGATGACAAAGCATCTTTTAAGATCACAATGCTGTCAAATTAGAAATCAACAATATGAAGATCAAGGGGATAAAAACAGCAAACACATGGAAATTGAATATCACCCTCCTTCAAAATTACTGGGTAAAAGAAGAAATAAAAAATAAATAAATAAAAATTTTGAATCAAATATGGAGGAAAGCACAACACATCAAAATTTGTGGGACACAGCAAAAGCAGTACTCTATGGGCCATTTATAGCAATAAATGCACACATCAAAAAAGAAGAAAGAGCCCAAATCAGCACCTTAATCCAGCATCTCCAACAATTTTAAGAACAGGAAAAAAAGCTTACAGTCACCAGAATAAAATAAGTAATAAATATTTTTCAGAAATACATGAAACAGAACACAGAAAAATAATAGAATCCATAAGACTAGAAGTTGTTTTCATAAAGTAAAACTTTCGAGACCTCCATTTGCTGATGTGGCACCACTCAGATTGAAGAGAAACAGCTGCAGACATTCATTAATCAT
>NW_006927322.1:0-503 GCF_000298275.1 Orycteropus afer afer | reverse complement strand
GTGACTGGAATGCAAAAGTTGGAAACAAAGAAGAATCACCAGTAGTAGGAAAAATTGGCCATGGTGACAGAAATAATTCTGGAACTCGCATGGTATAATTTTGTAATACCAATGACTTCTTCATTGCAAACACCATTTTTCAACAACAAAAACAGCAGCTCTACACATGGGCTTCACCAGGTGGAACACACATGAATCAGACTGACTACATCTATGGCAAGAGGCACTGGAAAATCTCAATATCTTTGGCCAAAACCAGGCCAGGAGCTGATTGTGGAACAGACCATCAACTGGTCACATGAACTAGAAGTTAAAGACAATTAAAACAAGTCCAAGACCTTGGAGTTAAAGACAATTAAAAAAGTCCAAATATGATCTTGAAAATATCCCTCCTGAATTTAGAGATCATCTAAAGAATAGATTTGATGTATTGAACACCAGCGACCAAAAACCAGAAGAATTATGGGAGGATATCAAGAACATTATCCATGAAGAAAGCAAGA
>NW_006927321.1:6222-7273 GCF_000298275.1 Orycteropus afer afer | reverse complement strand
AGCATTATTGAGCTGGAATGGAATTATATTGGCCATTTTGAATCAATCATATCCTCTACTGTGCCAGGAATGAAAAATTGGAGAGGAATGACATCACATTCATTGTCAAAAAGAATATTTCATGATCTATCATGAAGTGCAACACATTCAGTGATAGGATAATATCCATACATCTACAGGGAAGGCCATTTAAAATCACTATTATTATCCAAATGAAAGATGAAGAATTTGAAGATTTTTACCACATTCTGCAATATAAATTTGATCAATACACAATCAAGATGAATTGATAATTACTGGTAAGTGGAATGTGAAAGTGAAACAACTAGAAAAATTGGTAGCTGGAAACATAGCCTTGGTGACAGAAATGACGCCAGAGATCACATGATAGAATTTTGCAAGACTAACAATGTGTTCATTACAAATGTCTTTTTAACCCATAACATTAACTGTGACTATATATGTTTGGTAATGTGGAAGAGCAGTGAAATAAGGCAAGACTCTTGAGGAGATGGACTGACACAGTGACTGCAACGATGGGCTCAGGAATAGCAAGGAATATGAGGATGGTGCACAACTGGGCGGTATTTCATTCTGTTGTAGGTACGTACGATCACTACAAGTCAGAGCTATCTCAATGGCACCTAAGAACAACAAAAATATACAAGTAGACATCACTGGATTGAATACAGAAGACTCATACTGAATAATTGTGTTGAAAGAGACAATGGAGAAGCTCAATATCATCAGTGAGAATATGGCCAGGAGTCAATTGTAGAATAGACCATCGTTGCTCATATGAAAGTTCAATTTGAAGATAACAAAAATTAAAACAAGTCCATGATAGCCAAAGTAAGACCTTAAGTATATCCCCTCTGAATTTAGAAACAATCTCAATTATGGGTTTGACACACTAAACACTTGTGACTGAAGATCAAAGGAGTTGTGTGATGACAGCAAGGTTATCACTCTTGAAGAAAGCAATGGTTCATTAAAAAGAGAGTAAAGAAAGACAACACTAAAGTAGATATCAAATGAGTTTCTGAAACTT
>NW_006927321.1:2683-4062 GCF_000298275.1 Orycteropus afer afer | reverse complement strand
AAATGAAAGCATTTCCCTTGCAATTGAGAACCAAACAAGGATGTCCTCTATCATCACTCCTACTCAACACTCTATTGAAAGTATTAGCAAATTAGGCAAGAAGGGAACATTAAACTCTTCCAAATTGATAAAGAAGAAGTAAAATTATCCTTATTTATAGATGATGTGATCCTATGCACAGGAAATCCCAGAGACTCAGCAAAAAAAAAAAAAAAAAAAAATTATTGGTACTAATTGAATATTCAGCAAAGGGGCCGGGAAGATTAAAATACAAAAATCAGTCCAATTTCTGTATCAAAAAATCATCCCTGAAATGGAAATAAAGAAAACAATACCATCTGCAGTAGCTGTGAAAAGATAAAATACTTAATAAATCTTACCAGAGATGCAAATGACCTGTACAAGAAAACTACAAAACATTACATTGTAAGAAGCTAAAAGAATCCTACATAAATAGAAGAATATACCATGCTCTTGGATAGGAAGACTGTGTTAGTCTGGGTTCTCTAAAAAAGCAAAACCAGTAAAGCATACATATATAGAGAGATAAATTTATCTTAGGAAAATGGCTCACACACTTAAAGAAGCTGGCAAGTCCCAAGTTCTTGGATCAAATGTCACGCTGGAGGCTTTTCACAACTTCCACAGCTGCAGGGGCTGATGAGTTTAAGGTGGGCAGGCAGTGTACTGGCTGTTGACTCAGAAGAATGAGGAATCCAAGATCACTAGGCCAAATGGTGGAATGTCTGCTCATGGAGTATTGTAGGCAGAACAACAGGATCCAGACCCACAGTCCTACCCAATAATCCACTGCTGTCATGTCAGATCCAACTCATAGTAATCTATCCTTGGGTTTCCGAGGCAGTATCGCTACAGAAGTAGATTGCCCAATCTTCCTATCAAGGAGTAGCTGGTGGGTTTGAACAGCCAGTCTTCTGGTTAGAAGCCAGGTACCTCAGGCACTAAGACACCAGAGTGTCTCATTTCCCCAGGTTGTTCATTACTATACTGGAAGCAGGCCACATCCCTAGGGAAATTGCCTTTCAACGAATTAGCTGCTCAACATATATATATATATCTCTGATTTCATCATGAGAATAACCCACATCACAACTGCTTAAACCACTCAGAACTGTGGTGCAGCCAAGTTGACACACAACTCCAAATATCCAAGTCCACCCCTTGTCAACTTGGCAGCTGTACACATCTCCTTAACCATGTATAATCTCTAAATAAAGACAATTATAAAGTCATATTTGTACCTAACATGATACACTAACATGCATACAACTGAAACACATTAACCGTGTTTACATTTCATTGTTCATGACAGAAGGAAACAAAAATATTTGATGCACATGTGTAATGAAGAAATATAA
>NW_006927321.1:0-923 GCF_000298275.1 Orycteropus afer afer | reverse complement strand
CTAGACAGCTTCTTCATAAAACTTACTTGTGACTCCAGGTCCTTTTTGAGACTGATCTTTTATATACCACTTCCATTTAATGATGGAGTGCTGCTCCAACTTTATGACTCTGCAGGTCAGACAACACCCAGTTCATGATGGGCAGCTCAGGCCTCATGGTGACTTGGTGGCCTATGAGTAGCCATTCAGTCTCTACTAAAGCACAGTTAACAAGCCAAAAGCTGTTTCTCAAAAGAAGAATAGTTATCTGCAGAGTATGGCAAGGCTTTGCTCCAAAATCCCAAGGGTTTGTATTGCAATTCAGGGACCTGACAAAGACTCCAAACAGCATGTCTATTTGCTACAGACACTTCAAGCATCAGTGGATTAGCCAGATCATATGGCCCAAGTGGCAGCTTGCACAGTAGGCTGAACCTGGTGCAAAGCCTTTTGTTTTTCCGGATCCCACTCAAATCCAGCTCTGGTAGTGTAATGCCTAAGGCATTTGACTGCTAACCAGAAGGCAGGTGGTTCAAACCCACCAGCCACTCCTCAGAAGAAAGGTTGGACAATGTACTTCCATACTGATACTGCCTCAGAAACCCAAGGAGGGGTTGCTATGAGATAAGTTTGACTGAACAGCACATAACAATGACAACAACTCAAAACCAACAGCTTTCTGAGTCACTTGATAAATAGGCTGAAGCAACACACCCAAATGAGGATATGTTGCCTCCAAAATCCAAAGACACCCACCAGACGTTGTGCCTCCTTTTTAGTTATGAGGGAAGCCAGATACGATAACTTATCCTTCACTTTAGTAGGAATATCTTAACATGCCCCACACCACTAGACCCCTGGAAATTTTACTGATGTGGAATGTGCCTGAATTTTGGTCATGTTAATTTCCCACCCTCTAGCATGCAGATGTCTGACCAATAAGG
>NW_006927320.1:0-7247 GCF_000298275.1 Orycteropus afer afer | reverse complement strand
TTTGGTCAATGACATGAGACAAAGTATATGTGAACTGCTGTATGAAAAGTGAATTTACTCTGTAAATCTTCACCCAAATCCTAATTAAAAAAAAAAAAAAAAGAATGAATGGATGAACTCTCTTCCTCGATAACAAGCGTAAGTCTGATCTTCTAATATAAACAAGTTCAATTTATTTCATTCCTACATGTGTAGTCAGCGGATCTGATTACTCTCACTTTTTCAGAAGAAACCAGGAGCAAGGTGAGTCACTTCAGATAGTTCTACTTTTGTGATAGCTGGAATTGGACCCAGCCTCCAAAACTTCAGCTAAAAATTCTGGCAATGGTGCTCTAACTGTGTCCTGTGGAACTAAGGGGGTTAATATCTAAGGGTACTGGCCTAAGAAGAAAAGGAGGGGCTGAAATGTTGACCTCTTCAATTTTGGGGATGCTGTATTTTGTTATCACTATTTTTGTTGTTGTTAATCATTTATAGCCTATTGATATTTCTGCAACCTTAGGAAAATTCATTTCCTATATAAGCCATTTAACATGTTGAAGACAATCTGACTTTAATGAGTTCTAGGAGTACTTCATGCTTTTTTTTTTCCTAGACTATGCAACAAAAAGCTGCAAAAAAGAAAAACTGATGTTTTTCCACTAGGCAAAGTGAATGAAATTGGTATTATTTATCATGTACCTAATGTAAATTGCTATAAGTTCCAGGACAGTATCTACTCATTATATCCTGTTTGGCACTAATTTTGTAGACAGGAATTCTATAAAGAAACTCAAAGAGGGTCCTTAGTTCTTAAAAGGTAAGGAGCCAGCCACTGCACGGTTCTACCACCTGAACCACTTCCTCCTCACCAACACTGTGGCCAATCCTTGTTTAGGATGATGTCCAATGCCAAAAAGCTTTTATTGCAACTAAACTTCAATGGAAAGGTTTTCTTTCAGCCACTTGAAATAACTATATGATTTTTATATTATTTTTCCTGTTAATACATTATCCTTAGGTTTTCTTGTGTATAGAAGAGATGATTGAGAACTGGCTTCTTAGGCCAAGCCTTGCCTTGACAGTGGAAAGGGCTGAGAGTGGATTGTGTTGGAGGGAAATTCCTAGGGAGGGAAATTCCTATGTAGCAAGTTCCATTGCCCTACTGCTTGTAAGTACATGTTAATAAAGTATTTTCCCCAGTTACTTAAGTATGTATACATTCTGAGTGGTTCATTGGCTTAGATGCTCTTAAGGGTGGTGACCCAAGATTGCTAAGTCAGCTGTGAAAGATAAAAATCTATGGGCTGCCTACCACTAATTACTTGGGTAGACTTGCTTTTTGAGTCCAAATAGGGAAACTTTATCTCTGCCAATCAGCTTCATATCTTAGGCGAGAAGCCTGGGACTCAGACAAGATAACTGAGTGATCTTTTTTTAGAGGGGCACACTGAAAGAGTGGCTGATTAGAGTTAAGAGTCAGCGAATGGGGTAGGAAGGCTCCCTAATTGCCAAATCGCTATGTCTGGTGTCAGCAAACTATGGCCCAGGAGCTAAATCTGGCTCCCAACTATTTTTGTAAGTGACATTGTGTTACAGCAGAGCCACACTCATTCATTTATATACGTAAGCGTTTGGCTACTAGCTGGAAGGTTGGCAGTTGGATCCCATTCAGAGGTGCCTCAGAAGACAGGCCTGGCTATCTGCTTCCGAAAGGTCACAGCCTCACAAACACTGTGGAGCAGCTCTGCTCTGCCCACAGGGCATCACCATGAGTCAGAATCAACTCAATGACAAATAGCAACAACGTAGCTGCTTTCACACCACAATGGTAGTGTTGAGTAGTTGTGACAGAGACTGCAGGGCCCACAAGGTCTAAAATACTTATTATCTGGACTGTTAGAGAAAAAAGCAGCCTTCAGACAAACCATTTCACTTGTTAGTAAGACCAGTTACCTAGTGAATCAGCACAGAAGCTAGTAGTGAGTAAACAGGGTGACTTAGGTTGACAAAGGAAATAAATATATATATATATATATAACATATATAACTCACAGCCATGGAGTTGGAGCCAACTCATAGCAACACCTCCTTGGGTTTCCAAGGCAGTATCTCTATGGAAGTGGATTGCCCAACCTTCCTTCCGAGGAGTGGCTGGTGGGTTTGAACTGCCAGCCTTCTGGTTAGAAGTAAAATGTCTTAGGCACTACGCCACCAGAGCTCCTAAAGGTAATATAGTCCATATAAAAATAAAAACCTTTCTGCATGGCAAAACCCAGTGTAAGTCAAAAGGCAAATAACAAAATGGGAGAAAAAAAAAAAATGGATCTCACATCACAAAGGATTAATTTCTCTCATATGATAAGAGCTCTTGAAAAATCAATGAAAAGATCACCAACACCACAGAAATATAGGAAAAAAATATAAACAGGCAGTTTACAGAAAATGAAATGCAAATGGCTCTCAGATATCTAAAAAGAGGGGCTCAGCCTCCTTCATAATGAAAGAAATATGAAATAAGACTACACAAAATACATAGTTTCAGCTACTGAATTGGTAAGGAGTCAGAAATTGTATAAGGCACTGTGTTGGTGAAATAGGCACTTTTATGTTGCTTGGAAAACACCTAATGAGGGCACATTTAGCACTGCTCTGGAGAGTGCAGATGCACATATTTTTTACTCAATTCTACTAGATTTATCTTACAGATCTACACAGTAAAACCTGCAAGCAAGTTTTTTTTTTTTTTTAAGCTATTGCCAACTCTTAAAGATTTGTGATAATTATAGTAACACAGATGGCCTGGACAAGTCCAGTGAAAGATGCCAAGTCTTAATTTATCCATTAGTGGCAACCTCTTTTTTGAATATGTATTTCATTATCAGGGCTTCTAGAAAGTACAGTAAAACCTGCAAAAGTTAGAACCCGTGTAAGGCGGAAACCTGTCAAATAAGGAACACTTAAATATTTTCCACTAAAATGACAGATAGAAAAGTGGTAAGACTGCAACCCTTCAGAGTGGCCAGCCATGGGGAGGCGAAGGAGGGTGGGGGTGAGGGTGGGTCTGCTGTCAGACTCTCTTTTCTGATTAGCAGGCAAATATCTTAGGCACTATGCCACCAAAGCTTCCATGTCAGACTCTCTTTTGCTGCTTGAGGAAGTCCTTACCATCTCCCCTTTAGGCTCTGTGGCTGTGAGGCTCCAGCAAGCCTCATACTTGAGCCCACCTGAGCTATGACAGCCCAGTGAGTCAGTGACTACAGTCTTTTCCATTTGGTTTCCCTAGTCTCAAAAGAGGAGGAGCTCTGGTAGCTTAGTGCCTAAGGAACTTGACTGCTAACCAGAAGGCTGGCGGTTCAAACCCATCAGCCACTCCTCAGAAGGAAGGTTGGGCAATCTACTTCAGTAGTGATACTGCCTCAGAAACCCAAAGAGGGGTTGCTATGAGTCAGGTCTGACTCAATGGCACATAACAACACAACAACAACACAATAATATATATAATTTATGTACAACATATAATATACATTTGTGTCATCCTTTTCACTCCATGTTGACAGTCTCACTGTTGTCTTTTTGCTCGTGGGCTGCTAAGCTGGACTTGGAATCCCTGGGTGATGCAAATGATTAACTTGCTCAGCTGTTAATTGAAAGCTTGGAGGTTTGAGCCCACCCAGAGGTGCTTCAGAAAAAAGGTCTGGTAGTCTCCTTCTGAAAAACCAGCCACTGAAAACCCTACAGAGTACAGTTCTTCTTTGACACACATGGGGTCGCCATGAGTCAGATCTGACTAAAAAGCGATTAGAATGTGAGACCTAAAATTTTAATGGTCTTTAAAATGAGTTAATGAGATACTCGTCATTTTAACTTGTTATTTTACTACTAATTTCTATGAACAAAGTTAATTTGAACTTTCCCTTAGAAGATACAAAAAAAAATCGAGCTGCTTAGATTTACTTTCTCTACCTTCCTTTCTCTTTCATCCAATCTTTGGGTTATACCTTGTTTTCCTGAACCCCTTCCAAAACATTGTATTCACTGTATAGTCTTCAGGTTCAATGTTACCAACTAATTTTAATTTCAAATTATATTCTGAATCAGTCACTCTTTCCCGGGCCATAACCCTCTTTTCAGTCTTCACAGTTTCCTGTGTTCTTTTCATATTTGGTATTTTTGTAAGGAAATTGTTTCACATCTTCTAAGTCTTGAAATAGTCTGCTCCATTTAGAGCACTATTTTTCAACTCTTGGTGTCTGTGGCACATTTTAAAGTCAAAACAGTTGTGACTGAGGAAATTTAAAAAGTCAAAGCAATAGCAATCATGTCAACAAATATAATGCAGTCACTACTATGGTGGAAGAGAACTCATACTAATGTGTGACATACTTGACCATCCTTCAGTGCTGGCTGCTATTTGAGTGGAATGGTTTGTTACATACTTATTTAGATTCAGAGTTCTTACATGTTTCAGTAAATATGCAACTCTTCTTGGGTGATGACTTGATTTATTCCTCTTACCTTAGATTCACAGCAAGTAGTACTCATCTAAACTCAAAATCCCTGTTGTCCAACACTGTTAATAGCATGTATATTCAGCTATACCCACTGCCATTGATCTGCTTCCAAATCATAGCAACCCTAGGACAGAGTAGAGCTGCCTTATATAGGGTTTCCAAGGCTGTAAATCTTTAAGGAAGCAGACTGCTGTACCTTTCTCCTGCAGAGCAGGTGGTGGATTCCCAACAATCAACTGAATAGAAAGGGTTCCCAGCAAATTTGCTACCATACAGTTGGGAAACACTGTTTTAAAATGAAAAGTAAGCTTGGCCAGTTACTGAATAAATAGTGACTGCTCTTAGCTCCTATAGATTTTCCTTCCAAGTGTTAAGTCTGAGGATCAAGGTCTACAGTCATTGTTATATCTCCTTTCCTCTTGAGCTCTGGTACCATAATGCCTAAGGCACTTGACTGCTAACCAGAAGGCTGGCGGTTCAAACCCACCAGCCACTCCTCGGAAGGAAGATGGGGCAATCTACTTTCGCAGTGATACTGCCTTGGAAACCCAAGGAGGGGTCGCTATGAGTCGGGTCCAACTCAATGGCACACAACAACAACTTGGTAATCTATAGGAACCAATTGCCATCAACTAGTAAAAGAAACTAAGTCTAGGTTTCTCACTGTTGGAGGAAGAAGTTACAAATATAGCAAGGGGGAGAGGAAGACTAGATGTACCCTGGAGTGTGGAATAGAATTGGGATTGGAAGTGGTGTTGTTAGATGCCAATGAGTCAGTTGTGACTGACAGTGACCCCGTGTACAACAGAACGAAACACTGCCCAGTCCTGCACCATCCTCACAATTGTTGCTATGTTTGAGCCCTTTGTTGCAGTCACTGTGTCAATCCATCTCATTGAGGGTTTTCCTCTTTTTCACTGACTCTCTACCAAGCACAGTGTCATTCTTCAGGAACTGGTCCTTCTTGATAATATGCCCAAAGTACATGAGACAAAGTCTCACCATCCTTGCTTCTAAGGAGCATTCTGGCTGTACTTCTTCTAAGACAGATTTGTTCATTCTTCTGGCAGTCCATTAAAAAAAAAAAAAAAAAAAAAAAAAACCACAAACTCACTGCCGTTGAGTCAACGCGACCCATAGCAACCCCTCCTTGGGTTTCCGAGGCGGTATCTCTATGGAAGTAGATTGACCAATCTTCCTTCTGAGGAGTGGCAGTCCATGGGTATATTCAATATTCTTCACCAACACCATAATTCAAAGGCGTTGAATCATAGTGTCTTTGTGTGTTGTATCCTGGTTCTGTCCCCTGACAGTTCCCAGAAGAAATGACATATTAGCAACAAGCACACCTAAAGCACAGATCTTGGTTTTTAAATACCATTCTCCACTAACAAGCATCATGGGCTTCTGATTTATATTAGGGAAGACTGAATCCAAAGTTAGAACAGGCAAAGCACAAGATGAGCCTGGAATATCTTGTATCAGAAAGTAAAGAAGTTCTCAAAGAATGTTGAGGATGTATCAAACGTTATGTTTTACATCCCAGTTTGACGAGTGCTATCTGGGGTCTTAAAAGCATGTAAATAGCCTAATGGAATACAACTATTGGTCTTTATATATCCAGAGCAAAAGAGAAAGAAGGAAACCAAAGACTCAAAGAAGAAACTAGTCCATAGAACAGTCTTCATGAACTATGGCCTCATCTACTCTGAGACCAGGAACTATATGGTGCCTGTCTACTGCTACTGATCATTCTAATCAGGGCCACAGTAGATTGGCCCTGATAGAATGGGAGAAAAATATGGAACAGAACCTCAAACTGTTAAAAACAAACAAAAAAACAGACCTCCTGGACTGATAGAGACTGGAGGACTCTCTGAGACTATTGCCCTGAGAGACTCTTCAGACCTTAAATGAAACTAACTCGAGAACACCTTGTAGCTAAATAACAAATTGGCTCAAAAAATAATAGTTATCACTCGTAAGTACTGTGCTATTTTAAAAAATCACCTATGTGGTAGTTAAGTTGTGTGTCAACTTGGCTGGGACTGGTTTTGAATGTGTGGCCACCTGGATGAAGTTATTCCCCAGGATGAGACTGGTAATCAGCTCCATGGTGCAATCTATTGTGAGCAGCTGAGTAGCTACCTTAGGGATGTGGTCTGCTTCCAGAATATAAGACGACGCTTTGAGAATGGTCTTGAGTTTTATGGCACATCTGTATCCTGCATTTGGCTGAGTCTTCATCTCAGTGGCCTGCCATGTTGTCTGCCGATCTTGAGACTATTTCTGGACTTGAACTAGTATCCTGCTGTATTGCTTAATAATCTTAGGACTGTGCCATTTTACTTCTTGACCTTGGGTTTGTCAGCCTCAGCAGCCAGCAGCTGCCTGAGTTAAGAGAAGCCTCCAGCTTCAGTGGGCCAGGAGCAAGAGGCAGAGCTGTAGACCAAAGTCGAGGACCTAACCCCTGGTGCTGGTACTATGAACTTAGACTTCTGGCCTCTTAAACTGTAAAAGAATAAATCCCTGTTTGTTAAGACCATCCATTTGTGGTGTTTTCTGTTAGAGTAGCACTAGAGAACCAAAACAACCTATGAGACCAAATGATCAATAATTACTTTAAGAAAAAGATGAGAGAGGCGGGGCAAGATGGCAGACTAGGCAGAAGGATTGCACAGACCCTCTTCAACAAAGAAAAGGGAAACCAATTAACACAGACACAGAAGATAATCTTGGACCCCTGAGCCTTGA
>NW_006927319.1:6785-7461 GCF_000298275.1 Orycteropus afer afer | reverse complement strand
TATGACTGTGGAGTCATCTATTTGTCTTTTCAATTCTGTTAAAGTCTGATTTATGTATTTTGGGGCTCTTTCATTGGATGCATAGATATTTATTAGGGGTATATCTTCATGTTCAATTTATCCTTTAATCATTATATAATGTTCTTCCTTGTCTTGTATGGTGGTTTTTGTGTGAAAGTCAATTTGATCAGAAATTAATATTGCCACCCCTGCTCTTTTTTGATTGCCAGTTGCTTGATATATGTTTTTCCAATCTTTGAGTTTTAGCTATTTTTGTCTTTGTCTCTAATGTGTGTCTCTTGTAGACAGCATATTGATGGGCTATGTGTTTTTATCCAGTCTGCAACTCTCAGTCTCTTGAGTCTTGAATTTAATCCATTGACAGTGTAATTATTGACAAGTATGAATTTGTTACTGTCATTTTTTTATGTGTTTTTTCATGGTGTTGCTGATTTCTTTGTTCCATATACTTTTCTATGCTGAACTAATTTTGTTTATAAATCATATTTTCATTTCCTTCATTGCTGTTGTTTTAGTATTTGCTAAATATTTGTGCTTGTTCTCTCTTTTATTGTGATGTGAAGGTTTGTCATTTTTCTTTGAGGTTACCTTGTGATTTGTAATTTTCTGCCCGAGTTTAGAACAGTCCATTCTATCTGGAAATTTTCTTGACTTC
>NW_006927319.1:2995-3535 GCF_000298275.1 Orycteropus afer afer | reverse complement strand
TCTGTGCTTCCTCAGCAAGTGGAGCCTATTCTTAGAGAGAATATCTGAGAGAATGCTGTCACTTTAAATACCTAAATGGCTGAACTGCTTGTAAACATTCGAAGTGGCTGTGTCCTCTGGACAGTCAAAATCCACAGCTCAGTTTGTCTCCTTTGCTGTTTCCTTTTCTTAGTCATCAGCCACTAACCACTAGTGTCCACCATGCACTGCTTGGTGAGGAGGGCTGATTTTTAAGTTAATTCTTAGGTCCTAACACCACTTGGAAAAATCCAAGCTGTGCCTCAGGATCACCAGCTATCTGCAGCTCCATTTCTCTTCCTATGTACTGTTTTCATGCAGGTTCTTCTACTAGTTGGAGTTTATCCCACTTCTCTATCTTTCCTTTCAAAACTCAGGGCTCTGGGATTATCTTCTGTATGTGTCAATTAGTTTCACTTTTCTTTGTTGAAGAGGGTCTGTGTAATTTGTCTGCCTATTCTGTCATCTTACCGGAACCTCTCCACTGGTATTTCAGATACCAGCAGGGTCACACATGTGGAC
>NW_006927319.1:0-1180 GCF_000298275.1 Orycteropus afer afer | reverse complement strand
ATACTTGCACCCATTCCAAGGAAAGGTGATCCAACATAATGTGGAAATTATCAAACAATATCATAATATTACACACAAATAAAATTTTGTTGCAGCAGTATATTGACAGAAAACTTCCAGAAATGCAAGCTGGATTCAGAAGAGGATGTGGAATGAGGGATATCATTGTTGATGTCATGTGGATCTTGGCTGAAAGCAAAGAATACCAGAAAGATGTTTACTTGTGTTTTATTGACTACACAAAATCAGTGGATCATAACAAATTATAGATAACATTGTGTAGAATAGGAATTACAGAACCCTTGATTGTGCTGAAGAGAAATCTGTCCATAAACCAGGAGGCTGCCATTCGAACAGAACAAGGGGATACTGCATGGCTTAAAATCAGGAAAGATGTGTGCCAGGGTTGTATCCTTTCACTATACTTGTTCAATCTGTATGCTGAGCAAATAATCCAAGAAGCTGCACTATATGAAGAAGAACTTGGCATAAGTATTGGAAGAAGACTCATTAGCAACTTGCAATATGCAGATGACACACCTTGCTTGCCAAAACTGAAGATAATTTGAGGTACTTAAGGATGAAGATTAAAGACTACAGCCTGCAGTATGAACTACACCCTAACACAAAATGAAAGTCCTCATAACTGGGCCAATAAACAGCATCACAATAAATGGAGAAAAGATTGAAATTGTCAAAGATTTCATTTTACTTGGATCCACAGTCAACGCCCATGGAAGCAGCAGTTAGGGAATCAGATGTTGTATTGCACTGGGCAAATCTGCTGCAAAAGACCTCTTTAAAGTAAAGCAAACTCAAGCCATAGTATTTTCAATCACTTCGTATGCATGTGAAAGCTGGACAATGAATAAGGACCACCAAAGAAGAGTTGATGCTTTTGAATTGTGGTGTTGAAGAATACTGAAAATACCATAGACTGCCAGAAGAACAAACAAATCTGTCCTGAAAGAAGGGCAGCCAGAATGATCTTTGGAAGTGAGAATGGTCAGACTTGGTCTCACCTACTTTGATCATTTTGTCAGAAGGGACAACTCCCTGGAGAAGGATATCATGCTTGGTAAAGTGAAGGATCAGCAAAAAAGGGGAAGACCCTCAACAAGATGGATTGACACAGTGGCTCCAATGATGGGCTCAGTTATATCAAGGATTGTGAGGATGC
>NW_006927318.1:6736-7307 GCF_000298275.1 Orycteropus afer afer | reverse complement strand
CAGACCTTCCTCAAAGCTGCTTCTTATATACTGGAAACAGACCATATCCCTAAAGCAGCTATTCAGCTACTCCAGTAGATTCCACCATGGAATTGATTGCCAATCTCACCATAGGGAATAACTACATCCAGCTGTCCAGCCATTCAACCAGGGCTAGCTAAGTTGACACACAGCCTTAACTACCACCCTTTCATTGATGAAATTAATATTATAATTGACCAAATAGGTGCTAGAAATGGGGCCCAACTGGTTGATTAGAGGTATTGAAAATATGTGAGCTCTGGTGGTGCAGTGCCTAAGGCATTTGACTGCTAACCAGAAATTGGAGGTTCAAACCTACCAGCCACTCCATGGAAGGAAAATGGGACAATCTATTTCTGCAAAGGTTTACTACTTCAGAAACCCAATGGGGGTCTCTATGAGTCAGAATTGACTCAATGGCAGTGAGTTTGGTTTTTTTGTTTGTCTAGACTAAAATATTTAAGTCAGAATCACATAGATTATGGCCTATATGAACAGGATATAAATAAAAATTTGGAAAGATATCTCCTCCCCTAATCTTTTGGAGGGA
>NW_006927318.1:4885-5521 GCF_000298275.1 Orycteropus afer afer | reverse complement strand
AAAAAAAAAAAAAAAATTGTCCCCTGAAAACCTTATGAAGAGCAGTGAAACAGTTCTTATATATTACTGGAAAACATCAAGAATAGCAATGAAACATTTTCTGATATAGTGCCAGAAGGTGAGCTCCTCAGGTTGGAAGGCACTCAAAATATGGCTTGGGAAGAGCTGCATCTTCAAAGTAGAGTGAATGTTAATGAAGTGTATCGAGTAAAGTTTTCTGGACCTTCATTTGCTGATGTGGTGTGACTCAAAAGGAGAAGAAATAGCTGCAAATATCCATTAATAATTGGAACATTAATTGTATGGAGTAGGAATCTTGGAAAATTAGAAGTTGTCAAAAATGAAATGGAATGTAAAAAGATTGATATCTTAGGCATTAGTGAGCTGAAATGGACTGGCATTGGCCATTTTGAATTGGACAATCATATGGTCAATTATGCCAGGAATGACAGACACCTTGAAGAAGAATAGCATTGCATTATTCCTCAAAAAGAACATTTCAAGATTTATCCTGAAGTAGAATGCTGTGACTGATAGGATAATATACATATGCCTCCAAAGAACACTAATTAATACTCCAGTTACTCAAATTTACACATCAACTACTAAAGCCAAAAATGAAGAACTGAAATTGAC
>NW_006927318.1:1835-3290 GCF_000298275.1 Orycteropus afer afer | reverse complement strand
AACAAAACAAAAACAAAATTTCATCAGGGTAGGCAGGGCACTTGGATTGTGTTCCTGTTGGCCAACCAAGCAGTAGGGAGCTGGGCACTTGGTCCTAGTTCTAGTTCCTGCTTACTCAGAAGGCAACTGGGGACAGGTGTCTGATCCCCGATGAGTTCCTTTTGGCCCAGAATATGTTTGGTGCTAGGGCACTTGGACCTGCAAAAAGGTTGTGGCCTACCAAATAGCAGTTTGGAGCAATTCATCTGGTTCCAGAAGGAATTTCTGCCAGCTCAAAAAGCAGCTGGGGACAGGATATGTGGTCTCAGAAAAAGTTCCTGCTGTCCCAAAAGGCAGCTGGGTAGAAACCCCTGCTCCCTGAAAAAGTTCTTGCTGCCCCAAAAGGGGGCCTGGTGTAGGGTGCCTGGTTCCAGCCAAAGTTCCTGCCAACCCAAAAGGTGTCTGGGAGCAGGGTGGCTGATCTTGGTGCTAGTTCTTATATAACTCAAAGACAACTGGGGATGGGGTGCCTTATTCAGACAAATTCCTGCTGGCCCAGAGGTGTTTAGGGGAAGGGTGCCTAGACCCAGAAAAGTTCCTGCTGGTTCAAAAAGTGATTGGGAACAAGGTACCTGGTTCCAGAGGGAGTTCCTGCTGGTTCAAAAAGCAGCTGTGGGCAGCGTGTCTGGTCCTAGATGATATTCCTGCTATTTCAAAAGGTAACTGGATGAAGGGTCCCATTCTCAAGAAAAGTTCCTGCCATCCCAAAAGCTGGCTGAATGTAGGGTACCTGGTCTCAGATAAAGTTCCAACTGGCCCAAAAGGTGGCTAGAACCAGGGTGTCTTGTCCTGGGACCAGTTCCTTCCTGCTAGAATGCAGCCAGTGGCAGGGCACCCAGTCTGGAATAGAACTATTGCCAGTGCAGAAGATAGGCTAGGGTAGGGGATGGCCACACCTTCTTTCATTCACTGGAAGTGTGTGGTGTACAAGGGGAACAAGAGGAATAGTGCATCTTTCTCATTGCCAGACACCAGTGTGGTTGCCCATGTAGTCCTCAGGAAGCAGAGCTGATTATCAGGTTGCTGCCCAGACCAAAGTATAGCTTGCAAATATTCAAAATGGCTGTGTTGTCAAACCAGCCAACAGTCCTCAGCTCCATTTGTCTCCTTTTGCTGTTTTCATTCAGTTTCTTCTACTGTTGTTGTTGTTGTTATGTGCCGTCGAGTTGGACCCAACTCATAGCGACCCCTCCTTGGGTTTCTGAGGCAGTATCACTACGGAACTAGTCGGTATTTAATCCACTTCTTTAGCCTTCTTTTTGAAGCTCAGGGTTCCAGGATTGTCTTCTGTATTTGTTTTAATTGTTTCTTTGTTGTAGAGGGTCTGTGTAGCTTGTCTTCCTATTCCACCATCTTGCTGGAAGTCCCCAAATTGAGATTCCAAAATAGTCCTAAGTGTTTCAGAAAAATTTGATT
>NW_006927318.1:0-1205 GCF_000298275.1 Orycteropus afer afer | reverse complement strand
GTAGAACTATGTTTTCGTGTAGTATGATATGCCAATTGAGTTTGATGTCCCCTGTGACCATGGTCCTGAGCCCACAGGCCCAAGGATTCACTCTCTCAAGGTGTTTGGCTGTGACTAAGAAGTTATCATAACTTTCCCCCCTGTTAGCTCTGTTATATATTTGGACATTCTCAGAGCACAAATAATACATATGTAGAAATACCATCTGCCAAACTTGTATATGGTCATGGGTATATTCCCTTTTGCCTAGACATAGCTGATCATTCAGTCTGTCTACCTATGTATGTATCCATTATACATTAATATTTGTTATTACTGATACTGCAGTATTGTATATGTAAAAGTGTTTATCTTTGTTGTCTTGTGCACCTCTCAGGTCTTCCTTTTCCTTAGTGTTATTTTGTTGGTCACTCACTTTTGGTATATTGTCTTTCCTTTCACCCAAATTAATACTTGTCTCTTACCTATCTAGCAATTTTCCCTCCTCTTCCTTCCCATCCCTGGTAACCAATAAAGAAAGTTTCCTTCCTTTTATAAACCTTTCCTTGACTTTTTACAATAATGGACTTTTACAGTATTTATCCTTCTGTGACACTGATTTATTTCACTCAGCATAATATTCTCCAAGTTCATCCATGTTATGATGTGTTTCTCAGATTCTTCATTATTCTTTAGTGTTTTATAGTATTCCATTGTGTGTATGTACCATATTTGGGTTATCCATTCACCCATTGATGGGCATTTAGGTTGTTTCCCTATCTTTGCTATAGTGAATTATGCTGCAATGAACAAGGCTGTGCATATATCTATTCATGCCCTGTTTCTCACTTCTTTGGGATATATACTGAGTAATGGGATTGCTAGACCAAATGGTATTTCTGTTTCCAATTTTTTATGAAAGCTCCATACCATTTTCCACAATGGTTGTATCATTTTGAGTCCTACCAGCAGTGTACAAAAGTGCCAATCTCTCCATATCCTTGCCAGATTTTGTTATTTTTCATCTTGCTGTACTTTACTATTGTTGCTGAGGTGAGGTGATAGCTCATTGTTGTTTTGATTTGCATCTCTCTAATGGCTAATGATCATGAATATTTCTTCAGGGGCATTTGGAATGCAGCATAGTTGTTGTTGTTGTTGTTAAGTGCCGTCGAGTCGTTTCCGACTCATAGCAACCCCATGCACAGCAGAACGAAACACTGCCC
>NW_006927317.1:3382-7383 GCF_000298275.1 Orycteropus afer afer | reverse complement strand
AAAGCTTGCAAGCAGCCATTTAGATGCAATGATGGGTCTCTCCTCATCCAGAGCAAAGAAGAATGAGGAAAACCAAAGATTTATGGAAAAAATTAGTCCAAGCAACTGGTACACCATGCGATCCACAGCCTATATGACTATGAGACCAGAAAAACTAGGTGGGGCCTTGGCTGCTGCTGTCAGCCACTCAGAGGGGGATCTATGTAGGATATCTTGGATAGAGTGGGAGAACAATGTGGAACTGAACTCAAAATCATTTGGAAAAAAAATGGGACTAGTTTTGCTGGTCTGATAGATCCTGATGGAGCCACTGAGACTATGGCCCCTAGCTACCCTTCAGGTCTGGAATTGAACCCACACCTGTGGCTTCAAGCCAAACAAAAGACAGGCATGTAAGTTGAACATTTACCTGAGGTAGATAAACCCCTTGGAGGGAACAATCATGGGAGAAGGAAGGGTTGCTTACACACAGGGAGACAGCTCAGGGGGCAGGAGTTCATGGAGGGGTGGACATAGGGAAGATGTAACTGTTGGGAAGAAGTGGGAGGGGAGCTGTTGCATTGAGATAGATTGTAGTCAATGTCATGGGACAAAGTGTGTGTACACTGCTGTAAGGAAAGTGAATTTGCTCTGTAAACTTTCATTCAAATCACAATTACAAAAACAAAAAGAATGCCTCGTATATTTAAAATGTAAGTTCTTCATCAGATATGTATTTTGCAAATATTTTGTCCCAATCTGTGGCTTGTCTTTTGACTGTCTAACACCGTCTTTCACAGAGTAGATGTGCAGTGCAGTGAATTATCTAATATGGCCCTTCTAGCCAGTCTTTCCACCATCTCTCTGTCAGTTTGTTGTACTGTGATACAAGCATTGCTGTGAGGCTGGAAGCGATGACTTCAGTATTTCAAATACCAGCCTGGTCATCCATGGTGGACAGGTTTCAGCAGAGCTTCCAAACTAAGATAGACTGGAAGAAGTAAGGTGCCAACCACTTCTGAAAAACTTGGCCAGTGAAAACCTTATAAATAACAGTGAAACATTGTCTGACATATTACTGGAAAACTTAATGAATAGCTCTGAAACATTGTCTGGTATAGTGCCAGAAGATGAGCCCCTCATGTTGGAAGGCATTCAAAGTATAATGAGGGAACAGCTACTTCCTCAAAATAAAGTTTACCTTAATGACATGGATCGAGTAAAGCTTTCAGGACCTTCATTTGCTGATGGAGTATGACTCAAAATGGGAAGAAATAGCTGCAAAGATCTATTAATAATCTGAACATAGAATGCACAAAGTATGACTGCAGGGAAATTGGAACTTGTAAAAAACGAAATGGAACACATAAAGACCTATATCCTAGGCATTAGTGAGCTGAAATGGACTGGTATTGACTATTTAAATTCAGAGAATAATATGATGTAGTATGTCAGAAATGACAAATTGAGAAGGAATAATGTGGTAAGTACAACACTATCAGTGATAGGATAATATCCATATGCATACAAGGAAGACCATTTAGTGCTACTATTATTCAAATTTACACACCAACCACTACTGCCAAAGATGAAGAAACTGGAGATTTTTACCAACTTCTGTAGTCTGAAATTGACTAAACATGCAATCAAGATGTATGGATGATTATTGGTGATTGGAATGAAAAATTTGGAAGCAAAGAAAAATCATTGGTAGTCGGAAAATATGACCTTGGTGATAGACATGATGCTGGAGAGCACATGATAGAATTTTGCAAGACCAATGACTTATTCATTGGAAATACCTTTTGTCAACAACATAAACAATGGCTATATATATGGACTTCGCCAGATGGAATACACAGAAATCAGATCCACTATATCTGGTGGAAAGAAATGATGGGAGAAGTTCAAGGGCAAGAGATGACTGCGGAACAGACCATCAATTGCTCATATGCAAGTTCAAGCTGAAGCTTAAGAAAATGAAAAGAAGTCAATGAAAGCCAAAGTATAGCCTTGATTATATCCCACCTTAATTTAGAGACCATCTGAAGAACAGATTAGATGCTTTGAACACCAATGACCAAAAAACAGATGAATTGTGGTGTATCAAGAAGATCATACATGGAGAAAGAAAAAGGTCACTAAACAGACAGGAAAGGAAGAAAATACCAAAATGGATGTCAGAAGAGAATCTGAACCATGCTCTTGAATGGAGAGTAGTAAAGCAAATGAAGAAGTTACAAGATAAAAGAGCTGAACAGAAGATTTCAAAGATCAGCTTGAGAAGACAAAGTCAGTTACAACGAAATGTGCAAAGACCTGGCATTAGAAAACAAAAATGGAAGAACACATTCAGCATTTCTCAAGCTGCAAGAACTGAAGAAAAAAATTCAAGCCTTGAGTTGCAGTACTGAAAGGTTCTATGGACAAAATATTAAATGATATGGGACGCATCAAAAGAAGATGGAAGGAATACACAGAGTCATTGTACAAAAAATACTTTGTTGATGTTCAACCATTTCAGGAAGCGCATGTGATCAAGAACCAATGGCACTGAAGGGAGAAGTTGGAGCTGCACTGAAGGAACAGGCAAGAAACAAGGCTCCAGGGATTGGCAGAATACCCACTGAGATGTTTCAACAAACAGATGCTGTGCTACAGGCATTTACTTGTTTATGCCAAGTAATTTGGAAGACAGCTACTTGGCCAACTGACTGGAAGGGATTGATATTTGTGCCATTCCAAAGAAAGGTGATCCAACAGAATGTGGAAATCATCAAACCATAACATTAATATCACACATAAGTAAATTGCTGAAGATAATTAAGAAAAATGGTTGCAGCAGTATATTGACAGAGAACTTCCAGAAATGCAAGTTGGATTCAGAAGAGGATGTAGAACAAGAGGTACTACTGCTGATGTCAGATGGATATTGGCTGAAAGCAAAGAGTACCAGAAAGATGTTTATTTGTGTTTTATTGACTATGCAAAAGCATTTGATAGTGTGGATCATAACAAATTATAGATAACATTGAGAAGAATGGGAATTGTAGAGCACATAATTGTGTTCATGAGGAACCTGTACGTAGACCAGTAGGCTGTCATTCAAACAGAACAAGGTTATACTGCATGGTTTTAAATCAGGAAGGGTGTGAATCAGGTTTGTATCTTTTCACCATACTTACTCAGTCTCTATTCTGAGCAAATAATCAGAGAAGCTGGACTATATGGAGAAAAATGAAGCATCAGACTGGAGAAACACTCATTAACAACTTGTAATATGCAGTCGGGGAGCTCTGGTAGCATAATACCTAAGGCACTTGACTGCTAACCAGAAGGATGGAGGTTCAAACCCACCAGCCACTCTTCGGAAGGAAGATGGGGCAATCTACTTCTGTAGTGATACTGCCTCAGAAACCCAAGGAGGGGTCACTATCAGTCCGATCCAACTCGACAGCACATAACAACAACAACAACAACAACAACAACACACAGTCAACACAACCTTGCTTGATGAAAGTGAAGATGACTTGAAGCACTTACTGATGAAGATTAAACACTATCTGCAGTATGGATTACATCTCAACATAAATGAAGCAAAAATCTTAACAACTGGACAAACAAGCAGCATCATGATAAATAGAGAAAAGATTGAAATTGTCAAAAATTTCATTTTACTTGGATTCGCAATCAACATTCATGGAAGCAGCAATCAAGAAATCAGACGTCATATTGCATTTAGTAGATATGCTGCAAAATACCTCTTTAAAGTGTTGAAGAGCTAAGATGTCACTTTGAAGACTAAGGTGTGCCTTACACAAGCCATGGTATTTTCAATCACTTCATATGCATGTGAAAGTTCATTCACTCACTCGCTGCCTTCAAGTCAGATCCGACTCATAGTGACCTCTCCTTGGGTTTCTGATGTGGTATCACTACGGAAGTAGATTGCCCAATCTTCCTTTTGAGGAGTGGCTGGTGGGTTTGAACCGCCAACCTTCTGGTTAGCAGTCAAATGCCTT
>NW_006927317.1:2652-3282 GCF_000298275.1 Orycteropus afer afer | reverse complement strand
TTGAACCGCCAACCTTCTGGTTAGCAGTCAAATGCCTTAGGCACTACGCCACCACAGCTCCTATGTGAAAGCTTGACAATGAATAAAGAAGACTTAAGAAGAGTTGATGCTTTTGAATTGTGGTGCTGTTGAAGAATACTGAAAATATCATGGACTGCCAGAAAAACGAACAAATCTGTCCTGGAAGAAGTGTCACTGGAATGCTCCTTGGAAGCAAGAATGGCCAGACTTCATCTCACCTACTTTTGTCATGTTGTCAGAAGGGACTATTCCCCAGATAAGGGTATTGTGCTTGGTAAAGTGGAGGGTATGCAAAAAAGGGGTAGACCCTCAATGAGATGAATTGACACAGTGACTGCAAAGATGATGTGGTAGTTAAGGTTATGTGTCAACTTAGCTGGGCCTGGTTTTGAGTGACTGGGTAGCCAGATGTAGTATTCTTCATGATGAGACTGGTAATCAACTCCATGGTGGAATCTACTGTGAATAGCAGCCTTAAGGATGTGGTCTGCTCCCAGTGTATAAGGGAAAACTTTAGAAATGGTCTGTAGCTTTTGGCACTCTTTTTTTTTCCTAATGCATTTTATTGAAATATAATTTATGTACAGTGAAATACACAAAACTAAAGTG
>NW_006927317.1:0-580 GCF_000298275.1 Orycteropus afer afer | reverse complement strand
TTTTGTCTGTGTTTTCCTTGGTCTGTCTCTCAATCCTTTGAAGATACCTAAATATAATTATTTTGAATTCCTTATCAGGGAGTTCCAATGCTGCAAACACATCTTCCTCAGGGATGTGTTTTGGGTCTCTATCCTGGTCCCTTGTTTCTTCTGCTTTATCTTGCTTCTTTGTGTGGTCTGTGATGCTCTTTTGCCTCTGAGGCATTGTGATGTTTTTGTGTTTATATTTAATTGGTGATTATATGTTGGAGTGACTTGCCCACAATTTTCTTTTTCTTAGTTTTGTTTATACGCTATCCATACAGGCAGGGTACAGTGCTGTGCTCTTCTATTCACTAGTTGACAGCACTTATACACTCACCACCTATCTCCTTTCCTTTGTCAGCCTCTCATATGTCCTTGCCAACCCTGGCAAACAGAACCTGTTCTTACGTCCCTGGAATCTGAATAAGAATGCTATCACTTTAAAATCCAAAATGGTTGCCACTTGTAAACATTCAAAATGGCTGTTCCCTCGGTCACTTTAAATATCCCAAATGGTCACTGCTTGTAAATATTCAAAATGGATGCACCCTCAGTC
>NW_006927316.1:5907-7025 GCF_000298275.1 Orycteropus afer afer | reverse complement strand
GTTACTCTTAGACCCCACACCTCTTGGTGAGCAGAGTTGCAGCCATCTGTCACTCCCACTCACCTTCTGGGCTGGCAGGAATTCCATCCCAGTATGTATGCTGTGACAGAGCCTGGGAGCCCTGCCCTGCCCCACCCAAAAATTTTTTTTTTTTTCCTTTTTATCAGTTTGTTTGCTTTTGTCTGTTTTAAAATTATTTTCTTTTTATTTTTGTCCTTTTCATTATTACTCTTTCTTCTTCCTTTCCTAGGTTCTAGTTTTCAGCTTTTTCTTGCTTTCCTGTTCTTGGTTCCAATTTTTTTTCTTTCTTGTTCTTAACCCCATTCCTTGTTTTTCTTTTTGCATTTTTCCCTTCATTATTCTCCTATTCTACCTCTTTTCTTTTATTCTCCCTCCACAGATATTGCAGGGTTTTCTTTTTTCCTTTCTTTTCTATTCATATTTCTTTTGGCTTTTTAAAATACTTCTTTAAATATTTCCTCCCATTTATTGCCTTTCCTCTTTTTCTTATTGTTTTCTTTTTCTTTTTTCTCTTTTTGGTGATCATTAGTGTGTTTATATGGTGTATGTTTTTTGCCTGCTTGCTTTTACTTTTTTGATGGCTTTTCCATTGTTTTTGTCTAACTGAGTGGGAGACAGCAACTGAGCCCATATGACCCAACCACCCCTGCACCTCTTGCAGCTCCACTTACTGAGTGAGAGCCACCACTTCCTTCTGCACAAACTGACCAATGATACACAACCACCAATAAAAGCCTTACTCACCTTTAACTGCCCTTCACAGTTAACAGAGATCTGTGCAGCCACTCTCATTCTCCATCATACTCACCAGGACACAGGTGGTGAGTGCATAAGTGCTGCCAACTAGCAAATAGAGGAGCACAGTACCCTCTTTACTCAGATACATCCCCTCCTCCCAAAAAAAGAAAAGAAAATTAAAACCTTGGGTGAATCACTCCAACATACAATTACCAATTAAATATAAATACAACAAAGTCACAATGTCTAAGACACAGCAGACCATCACAGTCCACACAAGAAGCAAGATAAAACAGTAGAAACAAGGGAGCAGGATACAGACCCAGTCCACATCCCTGAGGAAGAAGGAGCATTGGAAC
>NW_006927316.1:1851-3406 GCF_000298275.1 Orycteropus afer afer | reverse complement strand
TCCAACAAATTTGAAAATCTGGAAGAAATGGACAGATTCCTAGAAACACACCACTTACCTAAACTAACACAGACTGATGTGGAAAAGTTGAACACATCCATAACAAAAGAAGAAATTGAACAGGTCATAAAAAGAAATTACCAACCAAAAAAAGTCATGGCCCAGTTGGTTTCACTGGACAATTCTACCAAATGTTCAGAGAAGGACTGACACAAATCCTATTCAAATTATTTCAGAACATAGAAAAGAAAGTCTTTATGGAAGGAAAATAGGTTTATCTTTGGCAAAAAGGAAACTATGCAACTTGACTGTTGGTTTCTCTTAGAATCTCCCTTGTAGTCTTTGATCGTTTTTTGCTTTTTGTTGCAACAAAATGTTCCAGGTGGAAGACACAAGAATGTGCAACACATTGGTATGTGGATGAAGGTGAAATTAATGATGCAGGAAGTTGGGGGATAATTGAGGGACTTAATCTATCATAGGCTGGAGGAGACAGATTCAATAGAGTGTAGTGTTACTTTAGATGGAAGCAGGATAGCTTATTTCTTATAAAGGAAAGAAGACAAAATACACAGTATAAATGCAAGTAGATGGATCATTCTGGCAATGAGAAAATGAGAAAGTTGTCTTCTATTGATTCTATTTTCTCAATAAAATATGACAAAATATTGCTCACTCGAGCAAAGTGGAAAGGTTCAGTAAGGTGAAAAGATAAGTCAGCAGACTCGTGTGATGGTCTGGGTGAGAGGTGATGGTGATTTGGACTGAGGGGCAAGGAGAGTAGAGACAAGCTGAAAGATTTGGAATTCACTCAGAAGCAGAGTTGACAGTCATTTTTCCCCCCAGGGGGCTGAAACTGAGGGTATAATCTGGCTACATGAACTGGGATGCTAGTGTTATTTATGGAGATGGTTAATATAGGAGGAGAGGCAGAATTGGGGGTATTGTGACAGGTGTAAAAGATAACAATTTCAGCTTTAAAGGATCTAAGAGACACACAAGTAAAATTCTCCAGTTGAAAAAGGGAAGGAAATACATCTCAGAAAAGACCCCTGAAGAGCTCCAACATTGAAGGCACATGTGGATAAAGAGAAGCTAACAAAGGAGTCTAAGAATATATTCCAGAGAAATAAGATAAAATGTATGTCATGGAAAGCAATTACATTTGATTCTTTCCACTAGGACACATACTATACAAACACACACACACACACACACACATCACTACGGCCACCACTACTTAAAACCCTCTCACCCACCATTTATTTATAAATACTTCAAAGCTGAAGAATGTTAACTCTAGGTTCAGAAAATTCAATTTTATTGAAACCCTTGAGATTATGACCCTGCATAGCCCTGTGTTATGACTGAATAAACAAATTAGAAGGAGATAATTGCTGGAATTTATAAAGTCAAATTGATTTTATTTATTTAGTCCCTATTAAAGGTACTCTACGCAATTTTCTAGGAGCTCTGGTAGCATAGTGGCTAAGACACTTGCCTGCTAACCAGAGGGCTGGCGGTTCAAACCCACCAGCCATTAGTTTTCCCTATT
>NW_006927316.1:0-1025 GCF_000298275.1 Orycteropus afer afer | reverse complement strand
AGCACTTACTGATGAAGATTAAAGACTACAGTCTGCAATATGGATTACATCTCAATATAAAGAAAACAAAAATCCTCACAACTGGACCAATACTCAGCATCATGATAAGTGGAGAAAAGATTGAAGTTGTCAAAGACTTCATATTACTTGGTTCTACAATCAACTCCAATGGAACCATGGGTCAAGACATCAAATGATGTATTGTATTGGGGAAACCTGTTGCAAAAGACCTCTTCCAAGCGCTGAAGAGCAAAGATATCTCCTTGTAGACTACATTGTATCTAATCCAAGGCATGGTGTTTTCAATTGCCTCATATGAGTCAATTACCTATTCCTAATGAATCAGGAAGACCAAAGAAGAGTTGATGTTTTTGAATTGTGGTATTGGTGAAGAATGCTGAAAGTACTGTGGACTGCTAAAAGAACTAACAGATCTGTTCTGGAGGAAGTGCAGTCAGAATGCTCCTTGGAAGCAAGAAAGGCCAGACTTTGTCTCACCTACTTTGGTCATATTGTCAGAAGGACCTTCAACAAGATGGATTGACATAGTGGCTGTGGCAATGGGCTCAGGTAGAGTAGGGATTGTCAGACAGGCACAGGATTGGGCAATGTTTCGTTATGTTGTACATAAGGTTGCTATCAGTTGGAGTTGACTCGATGACACATAATAACAATAGCAACAAAGATCCACAAAATATGGATGCCATTAAAAACTTCAGTTCCGTTCATGGTTGTGAAAATCTAAAACCTGGAAAGTTATGAAAATAATCACATTTGAATATAACAACTATACCTGTGGGTTCTGCAAAAATTATCCCCAAACTCTCAAGTACCTACTCCTAAACTTGGTACACTTTATAGGAGTTGATCACAGCAAGGAATTTAAAAATATAGAATGACAAATGAATTAGCAGATGAAAGTCCTTGAATTAATATTTCAGCTACTATGGGAATGGTTAAGGATAGCAACAGAGAGCAGGGGCCTTGGAGTTACACAGTTCAAGTTTGAATCTTGACTCTATCTC
>NW_006927315.1:6138-7104 GCF_000298275.1 Orycteropus afer afer | reverse complement strand
CACCCCTCCTCTCCAGGTCTAGGGGCGGAGCTGTAGGGCACTTCTCCCTCTGCTGGGGCCAGCCCCTGCAACACGAGAGTCTCCTGGGCACTGAAGGCCAGGAGGAAGGTGCGTGGGGGGAAGAGGTCAGGAGGAAAGCAGGGTCCAGCAGTGGGTGCATCCCAGGTCTAACTCCATCTTCCCCCCACGCCCACCCTGACCCCATTTCCCTTTAACTCCAGCAGGCGCCGGATGGAAGACCCCAATATGTTCAGAGGAATGAGTCTGCAGGTCTGCCCACCTGCCCCAGCTCAGTGGCACCTACCACAGATGGAGCTACTCCTGCTTAGGGCCCCGACCAGAGCCTCTGCCCCGGCTGCACAGAGCCCGTTGTCCCGAAGGTCCAGCCGCTTGATGTGGGGACTGGAGGACAACACAGAAGCCAGAGTCTGGGCCCCCTGGACCGGAGCAGACACAGTTGACAATGACCTTGGTTCCTGCCCTCAAGGCTCAGCCCGCTCTGTGCCCACCACCTGGGAAGCTCACCCCGCCCCAGTGCCCAGGGCGCACAGTGGCTTCTCCTTCCAGAGCCCCCCATCTGGCACCTTCCCTGACGCCTGGTGTGGTGAGGGGCTCCCTGGCCCTGATCCACGTTTTTGCCACAGTCTTGCTCACATTGGCTCTAGATGTGGGGGATGGGCCCCACCACAGAGGAAGGTAAGGGGGTATAAGACGCACACAGCAGCTTCCTCAGGGAGGGAACGGGTCCTCCCATAGCTGCCGTCCCCACCCCACTGAGCTTGGCTCCCAGGGTCCCTCCAGGGGTACCTGGGGCCCCAGGCAACGGTGTCGCAGGATGAGCTCTCCTGGGCTCCTCTGGCCTCGAAAGCAGGAGGCGGGCACGATGCTGTGGGCCCTTCGAGACCCCAGGGAGAGGGGGTCCCTGACAAGGTCTCCAGGTCCACGGATGACTGGGAATACAGAAGA
>NW_006927315.1:3877-4933 GCF_000298275.1 Orycteropus afer afer | reverse complement strand
AGGGTCTCCAAGGCTGTCAGTCTTCAGGGAAGTAAAGCCCCAACCACACCCACTGCTGTGGATGGGATTCCAACTAAAGCGCCCCTAGAGGACAGAGTGGAACTGCCCCAGAGAGTTTCCAAGGGTGTGTCAACCTTTACAGAAGCCAACTGTCACATCTTTCTTCCTTGGAGCTGCTGGTGGGTTCAAACCCCTGACCTTTGGGGTTAGCAGCTGAGTGTTTTAACCACTGCACTCCTTCCAGTAGGGAAGCCAAACCAAACCCACTGTCATTGAGTCGATTCCGACTGATAGCGACCTCCATTGGGTTTCTAAGGCTGTCAATCTTCACAGAAGCAGACTGCCTCATCTTTCTTCTGCAGAGCAGCTGATGAGTTTGAACCACTGACCTTTTGGTTATCTTTTTAGTAGGCTCCACACTGTGCCGAGGATATCCAGACTCCAAGAAAGCAAGCCTTTGTCCTGAGGGCCACAGCCGGAATGTGGCACAGAAGGGTCAGGATGCCCCCCATCCGACCCACCAGACACTCCACAGAAGGAAGATGGGGCAATCCACTTCTGTAAAGATTTACCATCTCGGAAACCTAATGGGGGTCGCTATGAGTCAAAACTGACTTGATGGCAGTGAGTCTGGTTTTGGTTTTATCTGTGTCAGACAGGTGACAGGTGCCACCAACAATCTGTAAACACGTTAGGGAAGAAGGGGCAGCAGAATGATGATAAATTCAGTCACTAGCTTAGTTTTTCCTGTGTGTTGGGAAAAGTCAGGCCCGAACCCGTTTCAGGCAGGGGCACCCCCACTGCACTGCTCATAAAAGGTTTTGCATTTTTACGTCATTCCAGTAGCCTGCTCCAAGGTGGTCTCCGGACTCCAGAAGCATTGGGGAAGGCTAGGGGGCCGATGGGGAGCTCTGGTGGTGGAGTGCCTAAGGCATTTGACTGCTAACCAGAAGGCTGGCGGTTCAAACCCACCAGCTACTCCTCAGAGGGAAGGTTGGGCAATCTACTTTGGCAGAGATAGCTCCTCGGAAACCCAAGGAGGGGTCGCTATGAGTC
>NW_006927315.1:0-992 GCF_000298275.1 Orycteropus afer afer | reverse complement strand
CCCAGAGGCCATGGTCCTACACTTGAGGCTGAGGCAGCTCTGCTTCCCATTTCCTTGGTCTCTCAGCTTCTGCCAATTAATGCCAAAGGCAACCCACTCCGCAGGAAATCTTCCTGCCCCCAAAGCACTTGGCTTTCTTGCTCCATGGGCCGGCCAACCTGCTACTCCATTTCAATACGGTCTTTTTTACCAATTAATGCCCAAAGGCAACCCACTCCACCAGGAAGCCGCCTACCCAATGGCACCCGGCTTTCTCCTCCATGGGCTGGTAAGCCTGTTGCTGTTTAACGCCAGTCTCTGGGCCCTGCTCTTGCCATCTCTTATGCTGCATACCGGGGTCTCTCTGCCGGTATTTTGGGTCAAGGACACATTACCCTCCTGTTTCCATATTTTAGGTATCTGTCAGAGCAGCACCCCTCTCCCGGTACCATACTCTGTTCTGGTTACCTAGTGCCACTCTGACAAGAAATATACCACAAATGGGATGACTTTAACAAACAGGAGTTTATTCTCTTATAGTATGGAGGCTTTAAGTCCAAGTTCAAAGTGCCAGGCTCTAGGGGCTGTGTGAAACCCCTCAGTCTTGGGCTTCAGCTCTGCTTCTTGCTCTCGGCCCATTGAAGCTAGAGGTATGTCTTCACTCAGGCGGCTATTGGCTGATAAGGCTAAGTCCAAGGTCGACAAATAAAATAGCACAGTCCTGATGTTACCAAACCACACGGTAGGCCATTAATTCAAGTCCATTGTAAGTCCCAAGGTTGGCAGAGCATGGCAGGCTGCTGAACAACGACACAGCTACATGCAGGGTCCAAGCGTGGCATATGCTAGAGACCATTCCCCAAGGCTTCTCCTTATATACAGGAAGCAGACCACATCCCTAAGGCAGCTACTCAGCTGCTCACAGTAGATTCTACCATGGAGTTGATTACCAGTGTCATTGTTTTAGACTGGGTTCTCTAGAGAAACAAAAACCAGCAAAGCTTCTATATATA
>NW_006927314.1:4949-5678 GCF_000298275.1 Orycteropus afer afer | reverse complement strand
GCTAAGACACTTGCCTGCTAACCAGACGGCTGGCGGTTCAAACCCACCAGCCACTCCTCGGAAGGAAGGTTGGGCAATCCTCCTTCCATAGTGATACCGCCTCGGAAACCCAAGGAGGGGTCGCTATGAGTTGGGTTTGACTCGATGGCACATAACAACACAACAACAAACTGTGAGAGAATAAACCCTTGTTTGTTGAAGCCACCCATTTGTGGCATTTTCTTTTAGAATGGCACTAGAGAGCCAAAACAGTTCTCAATGGCTGTTTTTGGGGAGTTATTCTGGTTCCCTGGTGCCACTCTGAGAAGAAATATACCACAAATAGGATGGCCTTAACAAACAGAAGTTTATTCTTACAATTTGGAGGCTTTAAGTCCAAGTTCAAAGTGCCAGGCTCTTGGGGCTGGGTGAAAGCCCCTCAGCCTTGGGTTTCAGCTCTGCTGAGGCTTAGCCCAAGGTTGATAAATAAAATGGCACAGTCCCAATGTTAACAAGCCACATGGCAATCTATTTATTCAAGTCCATTGTAAGTCCCCAGGTTGGCAGAGCATGGCCGGCTGTTGAACAATGACAGAGCTACATGCAGGGTCCAAGCGTGCCATAAGCTAGAGACGTTCCCCAAGGCTTCTCCTTTTATACAGGAAGCAGACCACATTCCCTAAGGCAGCTACTCAGCTGCTTGTGGTAGATCCCACCATGGAGCTGATTGCCAGTCTCATCATGGGGAAT
>NW_006927314.1:2381-3114 GCF_000298275.1 Orycteropus afer afer | reverse complement strand
TGTCCTCTAGGGGCGCTGTGAGTCAGAATGGACTCCATGGTAGTGGGTGTGGTTTGGGCTTTGCTTCTGTGAAGACTGACAGCCTTGGAAACCCTATGAGGCAGTTCCACTCTGTCCTCTAGGGGCGTTGTGAGTCAGAATCGACTCCACGGCAGTGAGTGTGGTTTGGGCTTTGCTTCTGTGAAGATGACAGCCTTGGAGACCCTGTGGGGCAGTTCCACTCTGTCCTCTAGGGGCGCTGTGAGTCAGAATCCCCTGTAGGCAGTGGGTTTGGTTTGGGCTTTGCTTTGTCAAAATAGTAGCTCTGGTGGCGCAGTGCCTAAGGCACTTGACTGCTAACCAGAAGGCTGGCGGTTCAAACCCACCAGCCACTCCTGGGAAGGGAGGTTGGGCAATCTACTTCTGTAGTGACACCTCCTCGGAAACCCAAGGAGGGGTCACTATGAGTTGGGTCCGACTCGACGGCACATAACAACAACAACATAGCTTCCAGCATCATAGAAGCTCACAAGCCAGCAACACAGTTAGATAAGCTGACATGCAGGTAGGGTGTAGTGGACTAAGACATATTAAATATATGAAAATCTATGAGTTCCTATGGGAGCTCTGGTAGCATAGTGCCTAAGGCATCTGACTGGTAACCAGAAGGCTGGCAGTTCAAACCCACCAGCCACTCCTTGGAAGGAAGGTTGGGCAATCTACTTCCGTAGTGATACTGCCTCGGAAACCCAAG
>NW_006927314.1:0-571 GCF_000298275.1 Orycteropus afer afer | reverse complement strand
TGCCTCTAGGAGGCCTCCTTTTGAGCCCGGCAGGGTGGTCAAACTAGCCAATCACAGCATCAGAACTCTAAGCACCTGAGAGAGAGTGGGACCCTACCAGAACATTGCGTTGTGCCACCCCCAACAGAAATAACCCAGGTGGATAACATTACAATGAGGAGCTCCTTAGTTGCTCATTCCACCACTGAGTTTACGATGACTTATGGGTAGAAAAGCCATACAAAGTAATTTACTACACTGCAGTCTCCCTAAAGGAGCTCTGGTGGCATAGTGGGTAAGGCATTTGGCTGCTAACCAAAAGGTCTGCGGTTCAAACCCACCAAGCTGCTCTGTGGGAGGAAGATGAGGCAATGTATTTCCATAAAAATTTACAGCCTTGGATACCCAATAGGGTCACTATGAGTCAGAATCGACTGTATGGCAGTGGGTTTAGTTTGGTTTTGGTCCTTGCTGTTGTTGTTAGGTGCCGTCAAGTCGGACCCGACTCATAGCGACCCCTCCTTGGGTTTCCTAGGCAGTATCACTACGGAAGTAGATTGCCCCATCTTCCTTCTGAGGAGTGGCTGGTGGG
>NW_006927313.1:7771-8282 GCF_000298275.1 Orycteropus afer afer | reverse complement strand
CTCCCTGTGCATAAACAGCCCTTCTTTCTCCCATGCTTGTTCTCTCCAAGGAGTGTATCTACCTCAGGTAAATGTTCAACTCATATGCCTGTCTACTGTTTGGCTGGAAACCACAGGCATAACCAATGCCTGGTATAACTTGGTAACCAACAAAGACAATTTCCTTCTATAGATAAACTTTTCCTTGACTTTTACAATAACAGACTAATACAATATTTGTCCTTCTGTGATTGAATTATTTCACTCAGCAAAATGTCCCCCAAGTTCATCCACGTTATGTGGTGTTTTGCAGATTCTATGTTATTCTTTAGGGTTGCATAGTGTTGTATGTATGTATCATAGTTTGGTTATCCCTTCCTCAGTTGATGGACACCAAGGTTATTTCCATCATTTTGCTATTATAAATAGTTCTGCGATGAACATGGGTGTGCATATGTCTGTTCTTGCCATGGCTCTCACTTCTTTAGGATATATACCTAATAATGGAATGGCTGGGTCAAATGGTATTTCT
>NW_006927313.1:4667-5531 GCF_000298275.1 Orycteropus afer afer | reverse complement strand
TTCTTATTCATGTTATTTGTATTCTTTCCCACTTTTCCTTTGTTAAATTTGCCAGTGGTTTGTCAATTTTATTGATCTTTTCAAAAAACCAACTTTTGTCTTGTTGATTTTTTTCTATTGTCTTTCTATTTTCTGTTCCATTGATTTCTGCTCGAATCTTTATTATTTCCTTTCTTTTGGTGACTGTAGGTTTTTCTTGCTATTCTTTTTCTAATTGTTGGAGATATGGTGTAAAGTGTTGATCTTGGCTCTTTCTTCTTTTTTGTTGTGTCCATTTATTGCTATAATTTGGCCTCTGACCACTGCTTTTGCTGTGTCCCAAAGATTTTGGTATTTTGTGTTTTCATTCTCATTTGATTCAAGGAAATTTTGAATTTCAATTTTTGTTTCTTTGCTTACCCAGTCCTTCTCAAGGAGGGTGTTGTTGAGTTTCCATGTGTTTACTCTTTTTCTGTTGATCTTCCTAGTGTTGATTTCTAATTTGATAGCATTATGACCTGAGAATATGCTTTGCAGTTTTTCAATGTTTTTAAATTTATGAAGCCTTGCTTTATGACCTAACATATGGTTTATCATGGAAAATGTTCCATGTGCACTGGAAAAGAATGTGTATTGTTCTGTTGTTGTGTGAAGTGCTCTGTAGATGTCTGTAAGGTCAAGTTGGTGGATTGTATTGTTTAGCTCTTCTGCATCTTTGTTGAGTTTCTTTCTAGTTGTTTTATCTTTCATTGAAAATGATGTATTAAAGTCTCCTATGACTGTGGAGTTATCTATTTGCATTTTCAACTCTGTTAAAGTCTGTTTTATGTATTTTGGGGCTCTTTCATTGGGTCCATATATATTTATTATGGTTATATTTTCATG
>NW_006927313.1:0-2622 GCF_000298275.1 Orycteropus afer afer | reverse complement strand
TTTCTGCTGAGATATCAGAGCTTATTCTTAAAAATCTGATCTGATTCTTGGTTGTCCTTTGTAGTAACTTTTTGTTTTTCCCATGGTGTTTCAGGATTCTTTCTTTTTCTTTGATTTAGATGAGTTTGATGATAATATGTCTTGGTGATTTTCTTTTGGATTCTATCCTGTTTGAGGTTCGTTGGACATCCTGAATGGATGTATTCTCATCTTTCATCATATCAGGGAAGTTCTCTTCAAACATATCTTGAACAATTTTCTCAGTGGTTTTATTATTCTCTTCCTGTTGTGGAATTCCAATGACACGTAGGTTATTCCTTTTGATGGTATCCCACATAAACCTTCTACTTTCTTCATTTTGTTTTGATCTTTTTCTGATTGTTCCTCTTACAAAGAAGTAATCAGGTATTTGTCTTTAATCTCATTAATTCTGTCTTTCATTGTATCAGTTCTACTCCTTTGCCCTTTCAATGTGTTATCTATTTCTGAAAATTTAGTATTAATCTCCTGGATTTCTATCTGTAGATTTTGAATCATTTCTATTTTTTCATTTATTTTATCATTTTGTTCTTGTATTTTCTTCCAAAATTCTTCTAGGGTTTTGTCTATGTTTTCCTTGATCTGTCTCTCAATCCTCTGAAGATACCTAAATATAATTCTTTTGAATTCCTTATCAGGGAGTTCTAGTGTTGCTTCTTCTTCAGGGATGTGTTCTGGGACTGTATCCTGCTTCCTTGTTTCTACCACTTTATCTTGCTTCTTTGTGTGGACTGTGATGGTCTGTTGTCTCTGAGACATTGTGACATTGTTGTAGTTAGATCTCTGTTAACTCTTTGTGAAGAGCAACTAAAGGATTGTCAAGTTCTTCTTGGTGGTTGTTTATCATTGGCCAGCTTGTGGAGAAACAAATTGTGGTTCTCACTCATTAAATGAAGCTGCAGGAGGTGTGAGTGTAGTTCTGTTTTATGAGGACTGTTTTTGTCTCCCACTCAGTTAGACAAAAATAATAATTGTATAACCATCAAAAAAGTAAAAGTAAATGGACAAAAAACACACTGTGTAATAACACAGGAACAATAACCAAAAAAAGAATAAAAAGGGGGGTGGGAAATGCAGTATCTGGGGAGAGGGCAATAAGAGAAAAAAGGTAGAGTAGAAGAATAATGAAGAAAAAAGTGGGTCAAATGCCAAAAGAAAAACAAGGAATGGGGTTAACCACAAGAAAGAAAGAAAAAATGGAACCAGGAATAGGGAAAATAGAAAAAGCTTAAAACTGGAACCTGAGAAGGGAAGAACAAATAATAATAAAAAAAAACAAGAAATAATAATAAAAATAGTAATTTAAAAACAGACAAAAACAAACAAATAACAACAACAACAAAAGAAAAATTGGGACAGGGCACTCAGGCTCCAACTGAGCTCACAGACTGGGATAGAATTCCTGCCATCCTAGAAGGTGGGTGGGAGTGAGGGATGGCCACACCTTCATTCACCAGGAGGATGTGGGATACAAGAGTAACAAGGGGAATGTCGCAACTTTCCAGTTGTCAGTGTCTGGAATGTCCTTGTGGTTCCCAGCAAGTAGAGCCTGCTTTTAAGTCCCTGGAGTCTGGGAGAATGCTGTCACTTTAAATATCCAAAATGGTCAAACTGCTTGTAAACTTTAAAAATGGCTGTGCCCTCTGGACAGTCAAAAGTCCACAGCTCAGCCTGCCTTCCTCTTAGCTGCTTCCTCTTTTTTCACCAGCCACCAGAGCAGTTCTCTGTGCAGCCCCTGGCTACCAGGGCTGATTTTTATGTTAATTCTCAGGTCCTAACCTCTCAGCTATATCCAAGCTCTCTGTGACATCAGGATTGCTGCCAGACGCCAGCTCCATATACCTCCTTTTTTGGTGTTTTCATGCAAAATCTACTAGTTGGAGTTTAGTCCACTTCTGTATACTTTCCTTCAAAGCTCAGGGGTCCAGGATTACCTCCTGTATCTGTATTAATTGTTTCCCCTTTTCTTTGTTGAAGAGGGTCTGTGCAGTCTTTCTGCCTATTCTGCCATTATACCAGAACTTGCCTTGAATATTTTTATATACTAGTATTATCACTGCAGCTTCTGGTATTCATTTATTAAATTATTTTATTTGAAGGCTACACCTTTTCCATTTCTTTTCACTTTTAAATATTTTAGATTATTTCTTTGAGGTCAATTTTTAAAATCATACTGATGATAGGATTTGATCTCAAACAGAGAGTATTTTATTTTGATAGAATTAATTTATATTTTAAATTAATATCTGGGTTATGTGAAATTTTACTTATTTAACTTTGTCTTCTGCTTTTTATGGAGGGTGGTATTCTAGTTTACATAATATTTAATCTGTATTTATCATCTGTAAGAGTATAATCCAGTTTATAAGATTCATATTTAAGCTTATGTTTCCCTCATTATCAAAGACATAAACAAAATACATCAAATTATTCATGATACTTCCATTGGCTATCCTTTCTCCCTATTTTCTAGTCTTTAATAAATTAATCTCTCTCTCTTTTTTTATTTATTGTGATTTGGGTGAAGATTTACAGAGCAAATTCACTTTCCATACAGCAGTTCACATATACTTTGTCTCATGT
>NW_006927312.1:0-7300 GCF_000298275.1 Orycteropus afer afer | reverse complement strand
AAAAAAAAAAAAAAATGAATGAAGCATATAATGATAGATAACCTAGGTATCAGTGAGCTGAAATGGACAAGTATTGACCATTTTGAATCTGACAATTATACAGTCTACTATGCCTGGAACAACAAACTGAAGAGAATTTGCATTGCATCTTCATCCCCTCTCTTAAAAAAAATAAATAAAAATAAATTAAGATCTATCCTGAAGTACAATGCCATCAGTGATAGGAAGGCCACTTCATATTATTATTATTAATCAAATTTATTTACACACCAGTAAATCCATAGATAAAGAAATAGAAGATTTTTATCAATTTCTGCAGCTTGAAACTGAGCAAACATGCAATAAAGATATATTGATAATCACCTGTGATTAGAATGAGAATGGAAATTAAGAAGAAGCATCTGTAATTGGAAAATATGGACTTGGTGAAAGAAATGATATTGTAGATCACATGATAGAATTTTGGAAGACCAACAATTTATTCATTCCAAATACCTCTTTTCAACAACAAAAATGGTGACTATAAATGAAAACCTCCCCAGATTCAATACACAGGAAACAAAATCACTACATCTCTGGAAAGAGGCAGTGGGGAAACTCAATATCACCAGTCAAAACAAGGCCAGGAGTTGATGCTGAAACAGACCATCATTTACTCATAGGCAAGTTCAAGTTGAAGCTGAAGAAAATTGAAATAAATTCATGAGATCCAAACAATGACCTTGATTTTATCACATTTGAATTTAAAGATCATGCGAAGAGGAGATTTGACACACTGAACACCAATGACAAAGACTGGATGAGCTGTGCAATGACATTAAAAATATCATACACGAAGAAAGCAAATGTCATTAAAAATTCAGGAAAGGAAGGAAAGATCAAAATAGATGTTAGAAGATATTTTGAAACTTACTGTTGAATGGACAGTAGCCACATTGAAAGGAAGAAATGATGAAATAAAAATTCAACCAGATGATTTCAAAGGTGTCTCAATAAAACAAAGTAAAGTATTATAATGAAATATGCAAAGACCTAGAATTAGAAAACCATAAGAGAGGATCACTCATGGAATTTCTCAATCTGAAATAATTGAAGAAATACTCAAGTTTTGAGTTGCAATATTGAAGGATTCTAAGGGAAAAATACTGAATTTTGCAGAAAGCATCGAAAGAAGATAGAAAGAATATACAGTAGTGTACCAAAAAAAAATTGATTGATATTCAATCATTTCAGGAGGTGTCATAAGATCAGGAATTTATGGTATTAATGGAAGAAGCCCAAGCAGCACAGAGGAATTGGCAAAAACAAAGTTCCAGAAATTGATGGAATACAAATTGAGATGTTTCAATAAAAGGATGTTTTGCTGGAGAAGTGCACCCATTTATGTTAAGAAAGTTGGAGGACAGCTTCTTGGCCAATTAACTGGAACAAATCTATGTTTGTGTACATTCCAAAGATAGACAATCCAACAGAATGCTGAAACAATAGAGTAATATTATCAATATCACACAAGAGTAAAATTTTGCAAAAGATAATTAAGAAATGATTGTAGTAGAATATTGATAGGAAATGGCCAGAAATTCAAGCTGGATTTAAAAGAGGACATGGAATTTGGGAAATCATTGTTGATATCAGATGGATTTTGGCTAAAAGGAGCGAACACTAGAAAGATGTTTACTTGTGTGTGATTGACTATGCAAGGATATTCAACTGTGTGGATCATAAAAAAATATGAATACCATTGAGAAAATGAATATTCCAGAACACTTCGCTGTGCACATGATAACCCATATGTAGATGAGAATCAGACATTCAAACAGAATAAGATGATATCGCATGATTTAAAATAATATTTCATATTCAGCAAATCTTCTGCAAAAAGTCTCTTTAAAGTGTTAAAGAGCAAACATGTTTCTTTGAAGAATAAAGTGTGCCTAACTCAAGTTACTATCAATCATCTCATATGCATGTTAAAGCTGAACAAGGAAAAAGAAAGATTAGAGAAGAATTGATGCCTTGAAATTGCAGTGCTGGTGAAGAATAGTGAAAATACCATGAACTGCCAGAAGAAAGACCAAATCTCTCTTGGATGAAGTGCAGCCAGAATGCTTCTTAAAAGTGAGAATACCAGACTTCATCTCACCTACTTTGGTCATGTTGTCACAAGCAACCATTCTCTGGAGAAGGAAATCATACTTCATAAAGTGGAAGGTTAGAGAAAAAGGTGATGACCCCCAGCAAGATGGATTGGCACAGTGGCTGCAACCAAGCATAAAAAGAGTTATGACGATTGCACAGGACTGGGCAATATTTCATTCCCTTGTATGTTGTTGTTGTTATGTGCCATCGAGTCAGCCCTGACTCATAGCGACCCCTCCTTGGGTTTCCGAGGCAGTGTCACTACGGAAGTAGGATTGCCCAACCTTAACTCTGGTAGCATAGTGCCTAAGGCACTTGACTGCTAACCAGAAAGCTGGTGGTTCCAACCCACCAACCACTCCTCGGAAGGAAGATAGGGTTATCTACTTCTGCATTGATACTGCCTCGGAAACCCAAGGAGGGGTCGCTGTCAATAGGGGCCAACTCGATGACACATAACAACAACAACAACATGAATCAGAATGGTTCTGACGGGACCTAACAATAGGTGAGATATATTCTTGTATTGAACAACGTAGTTTTTGCTTGCGCAACATATTTTCCTTATTTTGGTAAAAGTATGCAGATTATACCACAAGTAATTTCTTGATTGCTATTTTAGAGAGCCATTATATAAGAATACTTTTTCAGATCTGAGTTATACACCAGTTAATACATGAGACAACAGAAGTAATACAGATATAAATGAATAAACTAGTTTCATAGCCAGTAGGATTTTGTTTGTCTGTTTTTCTTCCTTTTTTTTTTTTTCACTTTTTTATTTTTTATACTTTTCCATCTTCTTGATTTTTAATTCCATGTTTTTCAGAGAGCATGAGTGGACATATGACTGTATGTCTTAGCCTTCTTGCAGAAGAATGTTTTACTCACTGGCCGTAATTATTTATTAATGGGCTTGGGTGAAAATGTACTATTTTTAACTCTCTTGTTCCACTAATTCAACTGGAAAATATTAGCCTAAGCCAGAGAACATCCATCAAGTTGTGAGTTTGCCTGAGAGTGATGTCACCCTAGGTGAAAGAGGAAAAGACAAACCAAGTATAGATGGAAAAACGTCTAATGCCATGAATACAGGCACTACTATACATTTTAGTAACGGAAGATTACATATATGTTTTTACCTCAAAGGTAGCTGAGTTTGGATTGTATTACTTGCAGTGGAAATGGTTTCATTGCTGTATTTATTTCAAGAAGAACCACTGTGTCCTATACCATAAATAGAACCCAAGGAAAGGATTAAAATTTATATTTGAATTATTTTTATTTCTTGCAAGTCTGAACTCATGAACAGCTCTTCTATATCTAAACTTAGCTCCTGCATCATCTTTATTTCATATATTTATATGTATTTTTACCATTATTCTAAGTATCCATAGAAAAAAATGGAATAATAAAAATATGTAACATAATTATTAAAAACAGATTCTGAAATATAACTTATGAGCAAGATATTGATTGTTTAATTATACATTTTACTTATACAGTTAATATACTGTATTATAAAACAGTTTTGCTACTGATTCATATTTATTCAGAAAATTATTTTACCATTGTTTATTTTGCACTGGATATGAACATTAAATGTTCACTTGACTAAATTTTATACTTCTCTTACAGTTACAACATATTTATACACACTGTCATTTAAATAGTCTATGGCAAATTATTCTCATGTTAATTGATCCTTAAACTGATAATTGACATTTGATGTTGTTATTGTTGTTGTTAGGTGCCCTTGAGTCATCTCCAACTCGTAGTGACACTATGGACAGCAGAAGGATGCACTACCCAGTTTTGTGCCAGCTTCATTATCCTCGCTATATGAGAGCCCATCATTGCAGCCACTGTGTCTATCCATCTCACTGAGGGCCTTCCCATTCTTCACTGACCCTCCACTTTACCAAGCATGGTAAATTCCAGAGAATTGTTCCTTCTGACAACAACCAAATAGGTGAGATGAAATCTGGCCATTCTTGCTTCTAAGGAACATTCTGGTTGCATTTCCTTAAGAACAGATTTCTTAGTCCTTTTAGCAGACCATGGAACTCTGAACATTATTCCCCAACAGCACAACTCAAAAGCATCAACTCTTCTTTAGTCTTCCTTATTAATTTTCCAGCTCTCACATGCATAAGAGCTGATTGGAAAAACCATGGCTTAGGTCAGGCTCACCTTAGTCTTCAAGGAGACAACCCTGCTCCTCATCACTTAAAAGGGTTACTTTGCAGCAGATTTGTACAATGAAATATATCATCTGATGTCTTGACTGCTGCTTCCACTGATGTTGACTATAGAACCAAGTAATAATAAATCCTTGACAACTTCCATCATTTTTGGACTTATCATGAAGCTGTTAATTGGACTACTTGTGAGGATTTTTGTTTTCTTTATATTGAGATATAATCCATACTGCAGACTGTAGTCTTTAATCTTCATCAGTAAGCACTTCAAGTCATCCTCACTTTCAGAAAGCAAAGTTCTGTCATCTGTGTACACAGATTGTTATTCAGTCTTCCTCCAATCCTGATGCCATGTTCCTCTTCGTATAATCCAACTTCTAAGATTATTTGCTCAGCATACAAATTGAATAAGTATGATGACATGACACAACCCTGACACACTTCCTTCTTGATTCTGCACCTTCTGGTATCCCTTTAGTCTGTTTGAATGACAGCTTCATAATCTATGTACAGGTTCCTCATGAATACAATCAAGTGTTTTAGAGTTCTCATTCTTCTCAAAGCTATCCATAATTTGTTATGATACACACAATTGAATGCTTTGGCATGGTCAATAAAACATAAGTAAACACCTTTCTGGTATTCTTTGCTTTCATCTAAGATCCATCTGATATCAGCAAAGATATCCTTTATTCCATGTCCCCTTCTAAATCCATCTTGCATTTCTGGAAGTTCTCTGTCCATATGCTACTATAACAGTTTTTTTTTTTTTTTTTTTAATTATCTTCAGTAAGATTTTACTTGCATGTGATATTAATGATATTGCTCAATGATTTCCCCATTCTGCAGGATCACCTTTCTTTGGAATGGGTACAAATATGAATCTTTCAATATTGCAACTCTAGACTTAAATTTTACCATCAGTTCTTTCAGTTTGAGAAATGCTGAGTGTGTTCTTCCCTTTTGGTTGTCTAAATCTAGGTCTTTGCACATTTCACTATAGTAATTGGCTTTTTCTGCTTGAGCTGCTCTTTGAAATCTTCTGTTCAGCTCTTTTGTCCTGTCATTTCTTCCATCTGTTTTAGTTACTCTCTGCTCAAGGGCAAGTTTCAGAGTCTCTCCTGACATCCATTTTTTTTTTTTCCCCCCTTTCTTGTCTTTTTAATGACCTTTTGCTTTCTTCATGGATGATGTTCTTAATATCATCCCACAATTCCTCTGGTTTTCAGTCACTAGTGTTCAATGCATCAAACCTATTTTTAAATAGTCTCTAAATTCAGAAGAGATATAAACAAGGTCATATTTTGGCTCTCAAGGACTTGTTTTAATTGTCTTCAGCTTCACATTGAACTTGCATATGAGCAAGTTCCACAATCACCTCTGGCCTTGTTTTGGCCAAAGATTTTTAACTTCTCCATTGCCTCTTGCCACAGATGTAGTTAATCTGATTCTTGTATATTCCATCTGATGAATTCTATGTGAATAGTCACTGCTTATGTTGTTGAAAAAAGATATTTGCAATCTTACAAAATTCTATCATATAATATCCAGCATTAGTTTTATCTCCAAGGTTATATTCTCCAACTAGTGGTGACTCTTCTGTGTTTCCAATTTTAGCAGTACAGTCACCAGTGATAATCAACATATCTTGATTTGATAAATTGTTTTTGATAAATTTGTTAATTGATGTAAACAGCTTCATAGTTTATATGTTAAATGTCAAACATGTGTTTCTTGCTATTAAAATATATTAATAATATATTAATGACATATCTAGACCTGATTATGAAATGTTAAGTATAGTATAGCCTGTCCTTGTATCAGAAAATTATTTACCTTGAATATTTTAAAGAAACAACTAAGTAAAGAACCAGTTTGTCTTATTATATGTTTTATTATGAATTTTAGGTTTATCTGTATAATTGAAAAGTAATGGGTAACAGACTGTGCATGGTGGCTGGGGAACAAACAGAGAAGGTGAAGAGAAAGCAACCCCAAGGACACTCAGGGCCTGCAAGATTTAAAAGGTACGACATTCTTCTTGTTACTACACCCTACACCAGCTTGGTGAACGGAGGTGTGGCCATCCCCACTCCCACCTACCCTCTGGGCCCACAAGAACTCCATCACAGCCTGTGTGCTCAAACGAGCCTGGGTGCCCTACGTGGTCCTCCTCCAATTTTTTTTCTTTTTCTTTCTTTTAAATTTTTTTTCTTTTTCACATTCTTTTTCCCGGTGATTAGTTTGCTTGTATTTGTCCGTTTCAAACCAACTAATATTATTAATACCTTTGTGCTTTTTATTAATATTCTTAATCTTCCCCTACCAGGTCCTAGTTTTCAGCAGTTTTCTTTCTTTTCCCTGTGCCTGGTTGAAATTCTGCGCCCCCCCCCCCAATTTAAGGGTTTTTGTTTGTTTGTTTGTTTTTCTTTTCCCCATTTTTTTTCCCTCATGACTAACCCCACTCCTTGTTTTTCTTTTTTGCAATCTTCCTATTTTTTTCTTCATTTATTATTCTCCTTCACTATTTTTTTCTCTTTTTTTTTTCCTTCTTAATGCCCTAACCCCAGATATTGCAGATTTGCTTGTTTTTTCTTCTTTTTTCCCTTTTCACTTTTTTTTTGGTTATTGTTCATGTGTGATTACATGGTGTGTTTTTCATCCATGGGCTTTTACTTTTTTGATGGCTATTCAACTGTAATTTGTGTCCAACTGAGTGGGAGACAACAAGAGTCCCCATAAGACACAACTACACCCACACCTCCTACAATTTCACTTACTGAGCAAGAGCCACTTCTTCCTTCTCCACCAATGGGCCAACAATAAGAAACCACCAAGAAAAGCCTGAATGACCCTTGGCTGCTCTTCACAAACAGTTAACAGAGACCGAAATACAACAACGTCACAATGCCTCGGAAACAACAGACCATCACAGTCCACACAAAGAAGCAGGATAAAGT
>NW_006927311.1:6007-7309 GCF_000298275.1 Orycteropus afer afer | reverse complement strand
ACGCAAATTCTTCTGCTAGTTGGGGTTTAGTCCAAATCTGCATCCTTTCCTTCAAGGCTCAGGGGTCCAAGATTATCTTCTGTGTCTGTATTTATTGGTTTCCCTTTTCTTTGTTGAAGAGGGTCTGTGCAATCCTTCTGCCTAGTCCACCATCTTGCCCCGCCTCCTCTTGTGTATATCTTAGTGACATCATTTACCTTGGTCAATCTGTTCACACTTTACCCACATTTGGTGTTAGGTTTCTGTGTTGGTTTTTGTCTTTTGGAATTTTGAAAGTTTCATTCCATTTCTTTATAAAAAGTACTAATTAATCAGTGCCTGGGAAAGAAAAGAATTGACACCTGAATTTTCACTCCAAATTCCTCAGTTGTCATGTTGTTGTCATGTGCCATTGAGTTAACTCCAAGTCATAGCAACCCTATGTACAACAGAAAGAAACACTGCCCACTCGTGTGCCATTCTTACAATCTTTGCTATACTTGAGTCCATCATTGCAGCCACTGTGTCAATCCATCTTGTTGAGGATCTTTTCCTTTTTTACTGGCCTTCTACTTTACCAAGCATGACATCCTTCTCCAGGGAATGGTCCCTTCTGACAACATGATCAAAGTAGGAGAGACGAAGTCTGGCCGTTCTCGTTTCCAAGGAGCATTCTGGCTGCACTTCTTCCAGGATACATTTGTTCAGTCTTCTGTCAGTCCATGGTATTTTCAGTATTCTTTGCCAACACTGCAATTCAAAGGCATCAACTCTTCTTTGGTCTTCCTTATTCACTGTCCAGCTTTCACTTGCATATGAGGCAATTAAAAATACCATAGCTTGGGTTAGGTACACCTTAGAGTTCAAAGTGACATCTTAGTTTAATATTTTGAAGAGGTCTTTTGCAGCAGATTTTCCCAGTAATATGGCATCTAATTTCTTGTCTGCTGCTTCCATGGGTGTTGATTGTGGACCCAAGTAAAATGAAATGATAACTTCAACTTTTCTCCATTTATCGTGATGTTGCTTATTGGTCCACTTGTGAGGATTTTTGGTTTCTTTATGTTGAGGTGTAATCCATAGTGAAGACTGTAGTCTTTGCTCTTCATCAGTAAGTGATTCAAGTCATCTTCACTTTCAGCAAACAAGGTTGTGTCATTTGCACATTGCAGATTGTTAATCCTCCAATCCCAATGCCACATTGTTCTTCATGTAATCTAGCTTCTTGGATTATTTTTTCAGCATACAGATTGAATAAGTATGGTGAAAGGATACAACCTTGACATACTCCTTTCCTGATTTTAAACCATGCACTATCCCCTT
>NW_006927311.1:0-4557 GCF_000298275.1 Orycteropus afer afer | reverse complement strand
AATATTTTGACCATAAAATCCTTCAGTATTGCAACTCAGGGGATGAATTGTTTCTTTAGTTCTTTCAGCTTGAGAAATTCCAAGCATATTCTTCCCTTTTGGCTTTTTGACCCCAGGTGTTTGTACATTTCATTATAATACTTTGCTTTGTCTTCTTGAGCTGCCATTTAGTTCAGCTCTTTTATCTTGTCATTTCTTCCATTCTCTTTAGCTACAATCCATTCAAGAGAAAGTTTTAGAGTCTCTTCTGACATTCATTTTTGTCTTTTCTCCCTTTCCTGTATTTTTAATGAATATTTGCTTTCTTCTTGTTTAATGTTCTTGATATCATCCCACAACTCATCTGGTTTTCAATCATTGGTGTTCAATGCCTCAAATCTATTCTTCAGATGATCTCTAACAGGTGAGATATAATCAAGGGTATATTTTGGTTCTTGTGGATTTGTTTTAATTTGCTTCAGCTTCAACTTGAAGGTGCATATAAGCATTTGATGGTCTGTTCCACAGTCAGCTCCTTGCCTTGTTTTGACTGGTGATATTGAGCTTCTCCATTGCTTCTTTCCATAGATATAGTCAATCTGATTCCTGTGCACTCCATCTGGTGAGGTCTACATGTATAGCTACCATTTATGTTGTTGAAAAAAAAGTATTTGCAATGAATAAATTGTTGGTCTTCCAAAATTCGATCATGCAATCACCAGTATCATTTTTATCACCAAGCCCATATATTCTAACTACTGATGATTCTTCTTTATTTCCAACTTTTGCATTCCAATAACCAGTGATGACTAGCACATATTGATTGCATGCTTGGTCAATTTCAGAATGTAGAAGTTGGTAAAAATCTTCAATTTCCTCATCTTTGGCTTTGGTTGTTGGTGTGTAAATTCAAATAATAGCAGTATTAACTGGCATTCCTTGTAGGCGTATGGATATTATCCTGTCACTGACAGCACTGTACTTCAGGATAGTTCTTGAAACATTCTTTGTGAGGATGAATGCCACACCATTCCTCTTTAATTTGTCATTTCCTGGCTGTTCTGGTTACAAGTGCCACTCTGACAAGAAATATACCACAAATGGGATGGCCTTAACAAACAGGAGTTTATTCTTACAATTTGGAGGCATTAAGTCCAAGTTCAAAGTGCCAAGCTCTAGGGGCTGGGTGAAAGCTCCTCAACCTTGGGATCCAGGTCTGCCTCCTGCTCCTAGCCCACTGGAGCTAGAGGCATTTCTTCACTCAGACAGCTACTGGCTGCTGAGGCTGAGAAACCCCAAGGTTGACAAGTAAAAAGGCACAGTCCTGATGTTACCAAACGACACAGCAGGCCATTAACTTAAGTCCATTGTAAATCCCAAGGTCAGCAGAGCATAGCAGGCTGCTCAACAAAGACATGACTACATGCAGGGTCCAAGCGTGCCATAGGCTAGAGACCATTCACAATGGCTTCTCCTTATATACAGGAAGCAGACCACATTCCCAAAGGCAGCTACTCAGCTGCTTGTGGTAGATTCCACCATGTAGTTGATTGCCAGTCTCATGGGGATTAACTACCACCAGCTGCCCAGCCACTCAACCAGGCCCAACCAAGTTGACACACAAATGTAACTACCACACTGGCATAGTAGATTATATGATTTTCCAATCAAAATGGCCAATGCCAGTCCACTTTAGCTCACTAATGCCTAGGATATAGATCTTTATATGTTCCATTTCATTTTTGACAACTTTCAGTTTTTCTAGATCCATACTTTGTACATTCCATGTTCTGATTATTAATGGATGCTTACAGCTATTTCTTCCCATTTTGAGTCATGCCGCATGAAAGCTTTACTCCATCCACGTCATTAAGGTTGACTCTACTTTGAGGAGAGCTCTTCCCCAGTTGTATTTTGAGTGCCTTCTGACCTGTGGGGCTCATCTTCTAGCACTATGTCAGACAATATTTCAGGACTATTCATAAAGTTTTCCAGTCATATATCAAACAGTATTTCATTGCTATTCATAAGGGTTCACTGGCCAGTTTTTGAAAAGTGGATGGCCCCTTCCTCCTTCCCAGTCTGTCTTGATTTGGAGGCTCTGCTGAAAGCTGTCCACCATGGGTGACTCTGCTGGTATTCATAATATTGGTGGCATAGCCTCAGCCTCAGAGAAACATGCAAACCACCACAGTCACAAACTGACAGATGAGTGGTGGTCAGTTGTCATAGGGAAATGCAAAAGAAACACTATTAGTTTCTTTTCTAGTTAAACATTGCCATTTAAACATGTATTTATTTTCCTTCCACATTTATATGCATCATGTTGTTCACTATCAAGTCAATTCTGACTTACATTGGCCTTAAGGATCCCTACTAGTGTAATGGTTAAGGAATTTGGCTGCTACCCAAAAGGTTGATGGTTTGAACCCACCAATTGCTCCGTGGAAGAAGGATAGGGCAGTCTGTTTCTATATGGATTTATAGCCTTGGAAATCCAGTGGAGTCACTGTGAGTAGGAATCGACTTGATGGCAGTGAGTCAGGTTTGGTTTTTAATTTTTAATACAGAGTGGAAGTGCCTTATAAGTTCTTCTAGGCTGTAATCTCTACAGGAACAAATTGCTAGGTTTTTTTTTTCCTTAGCTGTAATCTCTACAGGAACAAATTGCTAGGTTTTTTTTTCCTTAGTGGATGATGGATTTGAACCCATGAACTTTCTGTTAGCAGCTGAGGCCTTAATGATTGTGCCACCAGGGTTCCTCAAGTGACAGTAAAGGACTGAAATGAGCCACATAAGGGAAAAAATGAATGAAAGAGGAGGTGTAGCAGATAAAAGATATTAACAAAACTCTGGAAGGTGGAAGATAGAGAAATGTTTATGGAAAATAAGGAAGAGTTAGAGCTTCAGATCCCTGACCCAACACTGGAGGCTAATTCTCTGGTTCAGAAGCAATCACAGCTAATGGGCTAGGTGAGGTACTCTATGACAACAGAAGGATTATGAGAAAGTCTGCATTTTGCGATGGTGAGGTTCTTAACAGTAAGGTAGATGACTCATGGACATTTTCTACTCTTAAAACCAAACCATACCCACTGCCGTGGAGTTGGATCTGACTCATACCAACCCCTCCTTGGGTTTCCCACTATGGGAGTAGATTGCTCAACCTTCTTTCCAAGGAGTGGCTGGTGGGTTTGAACCGCCAGCCTTCTGCTTAGCAGTCACATGTCTTAGGCCTACTCTTAAAACAGCATGCCACATATTAAAGTGACTATTATCAGGAAATTGAAGGAATTGTTGAAAAAAAAAAAATCCATTTCCTGGATTGATTGTCTAATTTTTTCCTTTTGGTAAAATTGGAAAAATACAAGTTTTTCCACTTTGGCAAAGTTCTACTCGTACTTGTACTCCATAGAAGTTTCTTAGAAAACAAAATTGATTAGATTAGGTTCAAAAGTATCTCGTCATTCTCACAAATTGGTAACATGTTGACTAATGGCTCTAGCTGGAAACATGGAGGCTCAAATTTAAGTTAGTCTATAAAAATTATGTTGTGTGTGGGTATATTTGTATAGTTATTGCAATTAGCCAATGTGTACATGTATATAGCCATATATGTGTAGATGCCTATATATCATCGACTCATTTATTGGCATGGTTAGATTACAAAGACCAAATTGTTAATGTGAAATTGGCATTATGCAAAAATGGAGGATGACCACATCAGACTACAACAAGGAGAAGACTATATCATTATATAACTGCCAAACCACTGAGAATGACTGGCCCAGCCAGGTTGACATGTAACCTTAAACATCATATAGCCAGTGTTACTCTCGCCTTGTGACTTGACATTTTTCCTGCCAGACGTACATTGTTAATGTGCAAAATAGTCAGAGAGTAGATTTTTCATTATTGTAAAAGTGAAATATTAGATAATAAGATAGTAAATGAGAAGAAGGTGTATATATGTTCATATGCTATATATCCTTCCTTTTCAAAATCATTCAACTGGTAGTTAAGATTTGTATATTATAAACTAAAATGATCAAATATAACAACTAATTTGTAGGTTGTACTATGAACTAGATTTGTCTTGAACTTCATTCGATTCTGACTTAGAGTCTGACTTGGAAACATAGTTTCCAAGGCTGTAAATATTTATGGAAGCAGACTGCCTCATCTTTCTCCCATGGAGCAACTAGTGGATTCAAACCACCGGCCTTTTGGTTAACAATCAAATACCTTAACCACTGCACCACCAGAGCTTTATTAGTAGAAGTGTCATGTTTCAGTCAAAGGAAGGAATAGGCCTACTATATTTTTTCAAGTCAGATGATCAGAAATTTGTGTTCATTTCCCAATGGCCCTGGTAAAGCTCCTTTAAGACACATAAGGCCAGAAGGGTTAGGCTGGGGCCTGATGATCGGAAGGCTTCATGGGTTGAAATGAGAACTGATATTAGGAAGGCAGTCAGGAGCCTGCCCCTTCACACTAATTTGATGTTTTGTTGCTATAACATCAGGATGGGTATGGAGAGATAGATTATAGCCACTGGATAATTCAGAGCCAAAGGCA
>NW_006927310.1:7538-8107 GCF_000298275.1 Orycteropus afer afer | reverse complement strand
CATCATTGTAAAAGTTAAGGAAAGGTTTATCTATAGAAGGACATTTTCTTTGTTGGTTACCAGGGGTGGGAGGGGAGGGGAGGGAAGGCTATTAGATAGATAGAGATAAGTACTGATTTGGGTGCAGAGAAGGGCAATGTACCAAATGTGAGTGACCAATATGGCAGCATTGAGTATAAGAAAGTCATAGAGGTACATGGGAGGTACAGACAACAAATATGAACCCTTTTGCACATACAGTACTGTATTGTCAGTGAAGGCAAGTATGGGTGTATGGGTGGATAGATGGGTGGACAGGCTGAACTATTAGGTATGTATATGAAATGGGGAGTGTATCCAAGAATATATATAAGGTTCGCAGACAATGGTCCTATAAGTTTATGTGAATGATCAGAATTCCCAGGTGTATAGTAGAGTTGAAAAGGGGAAGTTTGTGGTCATTGCTTGGCCACAGCAAGCTACCCAGAGGGACCAAGTAGTTGAACCTGTGGCTTGGGACCATAGTCTCAGGGGACATCAAGCTCAATTGGCATAACATACTATATAAAACATTGTTCTAACTCCTACTT
>NW_006927310.1:6343-6913 GCF_000298275.1 Orycteropus afer afer | reverse complement strand
TGGTAAACTGTGGTCAATGTCATGAGACAAAGTATATGTAAACTGCTATATGGAAAGTGAATTTGCTCTGTAAATCTTCACCCAAATCACAACAACAACAATAATAATAATAATAATAAAGAGCAGAAGTGACGATAATAATCCCTGATAGAATAGACTTTAAGTCAAAATCCATTATAAGAGAAAAAGAAGGGCATTATATAATGACTAAATGGTTAATCGACCATGAGGAAATAATAATAATAAATATTTATGCACCCAGTTATAGAGATTCAAAATACATAAAATGAACACTAACAGAAATGAAGTGAAATAAACAGTCCTACAATAATAGGAAGAGATTTTAATACACTACTTCTGTTGATGACAGAACAACTAGAAAGAAACTGAAAAAAAAAGATCTAAATAACACAATCAACCAACTTGACCTCATACACATATACAGAACACACCACCCAACAGCAGCACAGCAAACATTTATCTCCAATGTACATGGATTTTTCTCCAGAATATACTTTATTTGAGACCACAGTGAACTAAAAAACATCAAAATAATACAAAGCATCTTCT
>NW_006927310.1:3944-5402 GCF_000298275.1 Orycteropus afer afer | reverse complement strand
TTTAAAATTATTATTATTATTTCTTTTTCTCATCTTTTAGTTTTCAGCTTTTTTCTCTTCCCTGTTCCTGGTTCCCATCTTTTTATTTCTTGTGGTTCTCCCCATTCCTTGTTTTTCTTTTTGCATTTTTCCTATTTTTTTCTTCTCCTAAATCAAAACCAAACCAAACTCACTGCCATCAAGTCAAACCCAACTCATAGGGACCCCTCCTTGGGTTTCCAAGGCAGTATCACTACAAAAGTAGATTCCCCAACCTTCCTTCCAAGGAGTGGCTGGTGGGTTTGAACTGCCAGCCTCAAGGCTAGCAGTCAAATGCTTTAGGCACTATGCTACCAGAGCTCCTCATTATTCTCCAACTCAATTTCTTTTCTCTTATTCCCTCCTCCCCAGATACTGCAGGGTTTTTTTGTTCTTTCTTTTTCCCCCCCCATTTTCTATGCATATTTTGTTTGGCTTTTTAAAGTATTTCTTCAAATATTTTCTCTCATTTATTGCCTTTCTTCTCACCCTCCCCATACTTTTCTCTTTTTAGTGTTTGTTCCTGTGTGCATATATGGAGTGGTTTTTGTCCTTTAGATTTTACTTTTTTGATAGCTTTTCAATTGTTGTTTTTGTCTAACTGAGTGTCCCAACCATGCCCATATGATGTAACCACACCTGCACCTCTGGCAGCTCTACTTACTGAGAACCACCACTTCCTTCTACACCAGCTGGCCAATGATACATGACCACCAATAAGAACCTGACTCACCCTTACAGTTAACAAAGATCTGTTCATACACTCTCATTCTCTGTTATACCCACCAGGAGACAAGTGGTGAGTGCATAAGTGATGCCAATTAGTGAACAGAGTAGCACAGTACACTGCTTATTCAGATACATCCAAAGAAAGAAAGCAAAAAGAAAAGAAAAATCTTGGGTGAATCACTCCAACACACAATTACCAATTAAATACAAACACAAAAAGGGCACAATGTGTTGGAGACAACAGACCATCACAGTCCACATAAAGAAGCAAGATAAAGCAATAGAAGCAAGAGAGCAGAATACAGACCCAGAACACATCCCTGAGGAAGAAACAGGTTTGGAATTCCTTGATAAGAACTCAAAAGAATTATACTTAAGTACCTTCAATGGACTGAGGAAAAGATCAAGGAAAATACTGACAAACTGAAGAAAAACACAGACAAATTCCAGAACAATTTTGGAAGAAAATACAAGAACAAAATAACAAAATAAATGAAAAATTAGAAAGAATACAAAATGTACAGATAGAAATCCAGAAGATTAATTCTAAATTTTCAGATATGGATAATACATTGAAAGGGCAAAGTAGAATTGAATGAATGGAAGACAGAATTAATGAGCTTGAAGACAAATACCTGAATAATTCTTTAGAAAGGAATCAATCAGAAAAAAAGATCAAAAAATATATCAAGCTAATGACAACCAAAAAAA
>NW_006927310.1:2944-3589 GCF_000298275.1 Orycteropus afer afer | reverse complement strand
AAAAAGTTACCTACAAAGGGCAACCAATAAGACTAAACTCAGATTTCTTGGCAGAAACCATGCAGGTGAGAAGATAATGGGCTAGTATATATAAAATCCTGAAGGAGAAATATTTCCAACTAAGAATTATATAACCAGCAAAGTGGTTCCTCAAATATGATGGTGAAATTAAGAGATTTCCAGATAAGCAAAAACTAAGGGAATTTGTTAAAACCAGACTAAACTTACAAGGGAAGCTAAAGGGAGTCCTTTGAACAGAGAACCAATAATAGCAAACAGCAACCAACCATTAATACACAAGATGACATAACCCTGAAACCAATACAGTTATGGAAGTATCCAAAGTAAAATAAGCTTACCTGATTTTAAACAGGTAACCAGAGACATCAATTGGCAAATGAAGTCAACTACAAAACAAAAACAGGGGGAAAATAGTGTAGTTACAGGACTTCTAAATGATGAGCAAGCCAAGATAGTTGCAAGATAGAATGGACTGTTCTAATCTTGGGGAGAAAATTATAAATCACAGGGTAACACAAAGAAAAATGATAAAAGTTCATGTCAAAATAAAAAGGAGGACAAGCACAAATATTTAACAAATACTAAAATAACAGCAATGAAGGAAATGATAACATAATTCATAAA
>NW_006927310.1:0-487 GCF_000298275.1 Orycteropus afer afer | reverse complement strand
TATAGCAATAAATGCACACACCAAAAGAGAACGAAGAGCCAAAATCAACACTTTAAACCAACTTCTGCAACAATTAGAAAAAGAACAGCAAGAAAAGCCTACAGTCACCACAAGAAATGAAATAATAAAGATTTGAGCATAAATCAATAAAACAGAAAATAGTCGAAAAATCAACAAGACTAGAAGTTGGTTTTTTAAAAGATTAATAAAACTGACAAACCAGTGGCAAATTTAACAAAGAAAAAGAGGGAAAGGATGCAAATAAAAAGAATAAGAAGAAAAATGGGTGATATTGTAACAGAACCAACTGAAATAAAAAAGGATAATATCAGGATACTATGAAGAAGTGCCCTTCAACAAATTTGAAAATCTTTAAGAAATGGACAGATTTCTAGAAACACACTACTTACCTAAACTAGCATGGACTGAGGTGGAAAAGTTGAACACATCCATAACAAAAGAAGAAATTGAATAGGTCATAAAAAAA
>NW_006927309.1:5926-7148 GCF_000298275.1 Orycteropus afer afer | reverse complement strand
GGATGCCACGCTGGAGGCACTCACTCAGTTATGCCAAGAGATTTGGAAGACAGCTACCTGGCCAACTGACTGGAAGAGATCCATATTTGTACCCGTTCCAAACAAAGGTGATCCCACAGAATGTGGAAATTATTGAACAATATCATTAATATCACACGCAAGTAAAGTCTTACTGAAAATAATTCAAAAATGGTTACAGCAATATATTGACAGAGAACTTTCAGAAATGCAAGCTCGATTCAGAAGAGGATGTGGAATGAGGGCTATCATTGCTGATATCAGATGGATCTTGGCTTAAAGCAAAGAATACCAGAAAGATGTTTACTTGTATTTTATTGACTACGCAAAAGCATTTCATTGTGTGGATCATAACAAATTATGGGTAACATTGAGAAGAATGGGAATTTCAGAACACTTAATTGTACTCATGAGGAACCTGTACACAGACCAGGAGACTGTCGTTTGAACAGAACAAGGGAACAATGCATGGTTTAAAATCAAAAAGGAAGTATGTCAGGGTTGTATCTTTCACCATACTTATTCAGTTTCACCATACTTATTCTAGCCTCCTATATCCAGTAAAGGGAGGGAGCAGGAGTGGCCTAAGGGACCTCAGGAGCAACTGGAGATCCAGGTAAAAAGGGGCGGGAGGCAAGGCTAGGCCCCAAACCCCCTAGGGCCAGGAAAAGGAAGGAGCGGCCAGGGACCACAGAGTGGCAGGTGCCAGGTAGGAATTAGGTAAGAGGACGGTGCAGAGGTTTCCAACAGTGAAGGGAGACGAATTTGTCTGTCAGTTTGTCATTCTGTGAGGCTTGTACATTGCTGTGAACCTTGAGGCTGTGCCACTGGTGTTTCAGACGCCAGCAGAGTTGTACACGGTGCACAGGTTTCAATGCAGCTTACAGACAAAGATAGACTAGGAAGAAGGAGGAGGCCATCCACTTCTCAAAAATTGGCCAAGGAAAACATTATGAACAGCAGAGAAACACTATCTGAAACATTACTGGGCAACTTTATGAAGAGCTCAGAAACATTGTCCAACACAGTGCAGGAAGATGAGCCCCCTGGGTCGGGAGGCACTCAAAATAAGACTTGGAAAGAGCTGCTTCATCAGAGTAGAACCAATCTTAATGATATGGATAAAGTAAGTCTTTCAGGACCTCTATGTGCTGACGTGGCACGATTCAAATTGAGAAGAAACAGCTGCAAACATCCATTAATA
>NW_006927309.1:2652-4626 GCF_000298275.1 Orycteropus afer afer | reverse complement strand
AATTAACACAGATACAGAAGATAATCCTGGACCCCTGAGCTTTGAAGGGAAGGATATAGAAGTGAACTAAACTCCAACTAGCAGAAGAATTTGCATGAAAATACCTAAAAAGGAGATATACAGAGCTGCGGTCTGGCAGCGATCCTGACGGCACAGACAGCTTGGATATTGCCGAGTGCTGGTAGGACCTAAGAATTAACCTAAAAATTAGCCCTGCTAGCCAGAGACTACAAGGAGGACTGCTCTGGTGGCTGGGAAGTAAAAAGGGAAGCAGCGAAGAAGGCGTACTGAGCTGTGGACTTTTGCCTGTCCGGAGAGTGCAGCCATTTTGAATGTTTACAAGTGGCTTGACCATGTTGGATATTTAAAGTGACAACATTCTACCAGATACCAGGGTGTTAAGAACAGGCTCTGATTGCTGGGAACCACAGAGACATCCCGGATGCACAGACTACTGGAAAGGTGCAACATTCCCCTTGTTACTCTTATATCTCACACACTCTTGGTGAATGGAGGTGTGGCCATCCCTCACTCCCACCTACCTTCTAGGCTGACAGGAATTTCATCCCAGTCTCTGTGCTCCAACAAAGCCTGGGTATCCTGCTCTGCCCTGTCCAGATTTTTTTTTTCTTTTCTATTTTCTTTTCCTTAGTTTGTTTGTTTTTGTCTGTTTTAAAAATTACTACTATTATTATTACTTTTATCCTTTTTATTATCATTCTTTATTCTTCCCTTTCCAGGTTCTAGTTTTCACTTTTTTTCTTTTCCTTGTTGCTGGTTCCAATTTTTTTTTCTTTCTTTCATATGGGGACTGTTGCTGTCTCCCACTCAGTTAGACAAAAATAACAATTGAATATCCATCAAAAACTAAAAGAAAATGGACAAAAAACACACCATGTAATCACACAGGAACAGTAACCAAAAAAGAGTAAAGGGAAAAAAACAAAAACAAAACAAAACAAAAAACACCGCAATATCTGGGAGAGAGCAATAAGAGAAAAAAGTAGAGAAGGAAAATAATAAAGAAAAAATGGAGTAGAACTGATGCAATGGAAGACAAAATTAATGAGATCAAAGACAAATACTTGAACACTTCTTTGGAAAAGGATGAATCAGAAAAAAAGATCAAAACAAAATGAAGAAAGCTTAAAGTTCATGTGGAATACCATCAAAAGGAATAACTAATGTGTCATTGGAATTCCAGAACAGGAAGAGAAAAACAAACCCACTGAGAAAATTGTCCAAGATTTGTTGGAAGAGAACTTCCCTGATATGATGAAAAATGAGAATATTTCCACTCAGGAAGTCCAACGAACCCCAAATAGGATAGACTGCAAAAGAAAATCACCAAGGTATATCATCATCAAACTCATCAAACCAAAGACAAAGACAGAATCCTGAAAGCAGCATGGGAAAAACAAGAAGTTACTTACAAAGGACAACCAATAAGAATAAGCTCTGATTTCTCAGCAGAAACCATGCAAGCAAGAAGGCAATGGGATGGTATATATAAAATCCTGAAAAAGAAAAATTTTCAACCAAGAATTATATACTTGGCAAAATTGTCCTTCAAATATGATACTGATTAGGAAATTTCTAGATAAGCAGAAACTAAGGAAATTTGTTAAAACCACACCAACCTTACAAGAGATGCTAAACAAAGTCCTTTGAACAGAGAACCAAAAATAGTAAACAACAACCGACCATTAACACACAAGATGACATAACCCAGAAACCACAGCTACGGACATATCCAAAGTAAAATGAGCTTACAAGATTCTAAACAGTGAACCTGAGACTTCAATTGGAAAGTGAGGACAACTACAAACCAAAAAGAGGGAAAAGACTGCATAGTTACAGAACTTTTAAATGGTGAGGAAGTCAAGAGAGTTGCAAGATAGAACAGACTATTCCAAACTCAGGGAGAAAATTATAAATCACAGGGTAACCTCAAAGAAAAATGATAAACCTTCA
>NW_006927309.1:0-667 GCF_000298275.1 Orycteropus afer afer | reverse complement strand
CCAGACAAGGATGCCCTCTATCACCACTTCTATTCAACATTGTACTAGAAGTCCTAGCCAGGGCCATAAGGCAAGAAAGGGAAATCAAAGGCATCAAAATTGGTAAGGAAGAAGTCAAATTATTTCTATTTGCTGATGATATGATCCTATACCTAGAAAACCCAAGAGACTCAGTCAAAAATCTACTGGAACTAATTGAGGGATTTAGCATAGTGGCAGGATACAAGATCAACATCCAAAAATCAGTTGGATTCCTCTACACCAGCAAAGAGATTGCTGAAAAAAATAAGGAAATCAATATCATTTACAATAGCTACCAAAAAAATAAAATACCTGGGAATAAATCTCACCAGGGACACAAAAGACCTGTACAAAGAACTATTAAAAACTACTTCAAAAAAACTATAAGAGATCAACATAAATGGAAGAACATACCACGCTCGTGGATAGGAAGATTGAACATTGTGAAAATGTCAGTTCTACCCAAAGCAATCTATACATACAATGCAATCCCAATCCAGATCCCATCAACATTTTTTAAGGATATGGAAAAACCAATCACTAACTTTATATGGAAAGGAAAAAGACCTCAAATAAGCAAAGCACTATTGAAGAACAAAGTAGGAGGTCTCACACTGCTGGATCTCAAAACCTACTGTACAGCCAC
>NW_006927308.1:0-7164 GCF_000298275.1 Orycteropus afer afer | reverse complement strand
GGGAGGAGGTGACTATGGGGAGGAAGTGGGAGGGGAGCTGTTGCATTGTAAATTTTGGTCAATGACATGAGACAAGGTGCATGTGAACTGCTGTGTGAAAAGTGAATTTACTCTGTAAATCTTCACCCAAATCCAAATAAAATTAAAAAAAAAAAAAAAAAAGAGGCCGCCTGCCTACAGACATGATGGAGGAGGAACTGAGAGGTTGGAATCTGTCCTGATGGACAAATTGTATTGTTTTCTTAGTTGTTCCTTTTACTTACAAGTTAATCCTGATCCTAAATTTGAACGTGATCCTTCTCTGATGAACCCCATAATTGTGAGTATGGTCTGTGAGTTCCATGTTGCCATTGCAGTGAATTACTAAACGTAGCCAAGAAGTAGGGAGTGCAGAGAGAGATACAGCTGGCATCAGAATTGGTGAAAAGGTTGGAGAGTGGAGATCATCTATCTTCTGCATCATAGGAATTCTGATGGTGATTACCCTCCCCTACTTGTGAAGTTAGAGGAGGAAGTCTGATGCCACCATTTTGAGAGAAGAGGCTGGAGCAATAATTATGAGCCACATAATGAAGGGTCAGGTAAAGACAAAGAAAGCCACTGAAGGATTTCAAGCAAAGAGTGAACTAGATTTTCATTTTGGAAAGATTCTTCAGGCAGCAGTGTGGTGAGTAGACTGGAGGAAGGCAAGCCTATAGCAGAAAAGTCTATTAGGAGATTACTTTTGATATTTAAATGAGGTGATGGTGTCCTGAAATAAGCACACAATGATAAGGATGAGAAATGAATGCATTTGAAAAGTATTTAAGAGACAGAATCAAAATTGCCTGTGAAGTAAGGGAAAGGAAGAAGCTAAGAATGAGTAGATGAGGGTACATTTGGCATCAGGTTTATAAGAGAAAAATAATAAATTGCATTTTTTATATGTTGAAGTGTTGGTGAGACATCCACATGATGGTAAGATAGCTAGTGGACATTTGGCTGTACAGCTATGAGGCTTCGAGGAAGGATCTGGGCTAGAGATATAGATTTGGGGGTATCAGCATATGTATAATATGTAGTGAAAAAACAAAAACAAACCAAACTCACTGCTGTTGAGTCAGTTCAACTCATAGCGACCTCCCCTTGGGGTTCCAAGGCATCATCTCTATGGAAGTAAGATTGCCCAATCTTCCTTCCTAGGAGTAGCTGGTAGGTTTGAACCTCCAGCCTTCTGATTAGCTGTCAAATGCCTTAGGCACTAGGCCACCAGAGTTCCCATAATATATCGTATAGTGTAGGAAACAGTAGACATAGATAATAATATAGAAAGTGAGGAAGATGTAGGACGGAAGAGAGACGCCTGAGGAACCCTGTCATTTAAGGCAGAGGTCAGCAAACTATAGCCTATGGACCAAATGTGGCCCACTGCCTGTTTTTGTTGTTTGTTTTTTATGATCTGCGAACTCAGAATGGCTTTTACACTTAATAATGGTCACATTTCAAATAGTTAACTAAAAATAGCTTCACTTGCCTTTTGGCTCACAAAACCTAAATTACTAAATTACTGTCTAGTCCTTTAAGGAAAAGTTTGCTGATTCCTGATTGAAAGGCAAAGGAGGAAGAGCCTTCGAAGACAAAGGTAACTGTTTGCCAGAGAGTGTGGGGAAAAAAAAGATAGATGAAGTATGTAAGCCAAAGGGAAAGACAAAGTTTTTAGATAGTTGGGGAAAACTTGGGGTCATGTTGACATAATAAGTTTATGCACTGATGTGTCCCATCTGCTTCAAGTACATAATAATAAGAAAATAATATTTTAAAAGGAAACTAGGAGGACATAGCCAGGTTTTAAAAAAGGGGAGTGGGAAGGAGGTGAGATTTCTGTGGACCGAAATGGTATGAATAAAAACATAAAGTGGGGGGGGGGAGGCAGAAGCCACAGTCCTTTTGCATTACCTGTCCGGAGGCTGACTGTGGTGACCAGGATTTAGTAGTCAGAATCAACTCAGTGGCAGTGGATTTGGAGACTTAAAGAGGATTAAATGCCCCACCCAGCTTGGGGCAGGAGCTTTTCTTCTCACGAAAGGAGGTTGGAAAAAAAAGCTGCTGTTCACTACTATCTAGTGTAACAGCTGATAGGAAGCTTCAGGCTAAGGGAGGAAGAGAACAAATAACTTTACAACCAAGAAGAATTGAACCAAACCACCTGCTGGCTAAGTGACTGGATCTGCAATATCTCCAGTAATCTCTGCTGGCGCTCCACCTTCTCATAGTCCATTTATGTGACCTGGAACCCTGAGTGCCCAGGAGAAGCAACTATGAAGCTACAAGAAAGGGGGGGGGGGATTTAGAGGGAGACACATAATAAAGAACTCTCACTCAAAATATGCCTGAAAAGAAAATTACAAACATGAATAAATAAAATGTTAAGAAAGACAGCTATGAAATATTTTTAAGCGAAATTAATTTTATAGAATTATCAGATAAATAATTTAAAATAAGTATATTTAGTATGTTCAAAAAGATAAAGCATCAGTTTTAAAACCAGAAGAAAATAAGGAAAAAAGAAAAGGCAGAAATTAAATATCAGGTAATTTGAAAGAGAACCAAACAAAAATCTAGGAAATAGAGTTTTTTTTTGTGTGTGTGTGGTTTGGGTGAAAATTTACAGCAATACTTACTTTTCCATTCAACAATTTATACACATTGTGTTTCGTAACATTCGTAGCAATTTCTCTCAATGTAACAGCATTCTTCCTGCTTCCTCCAAGGAAAGAATACACTTAAAAAAAAAAAAAAAAAAAACTTAGGATAAAATCTAGACTGGACATAGACAAAGATAGAACTAGTAGTTTTAGAGACAGTATTAAGGGATGCACCCAAAAGGTAAAGAAAAAACAGATAAAAAGTATGAAAGAATGATTAATATTTATAAATTGTAGACTGAGGGCTTCCATAGACATTTACTTGGAGTTCCAAAAGGAAAGATGGAGAGAAAAGAAATTAGCAGTATTTGACATATAAACCCAAAACCAAACCCACTGCCATTGAGTCTGTTCCAACTCATAGTGACCCTATAAGTATGTTTAAAAAAAAAAAATCTAACTTTATTGAAATATAAATTCTAACTAATAGTCATATGTTGGTTTTAGTTACTATTAATATAGCCGATAATTACGTTTAATTTTTCATAATTTAAAAAACCTGTGATGGAATATTTGAATGGCCAGATCTCTTAGATCTTTCCTCCATGTCAGCCTAAAGTTAGCAAAGACTTTCATATTTATGTCTGAGATCTTTCAATTCTCATTTCATTCCATAGATAGAAACCAGGCAAAACCACTGCCCTTGAGTCAATGCTAACTCATAGTGAGAATAAAACTGTTCCCAAAGGGTTTCTAAGGCTATAAATCTTTACGGAAGCAGACTGCCTCATCTTTCTCCCTCAGAGCAGCTGGTGCGTTCGAATCACTGACCTTTTGGTTAGCAGCCAAATACTCTAACCACTGTACCACCATAACTCCTTCTTATACCCACATGTATTGGTAAATCTTTACATGAGCAGTAAAAGAATCCAGGAACTGTAACAAATGTCTACACATCCAGAAAAGTACTGAATAAACATTTCTGAGCAGAATATGGACTGTCCTTATTTTCTGTTTCTGAGTATCATAAAAATAATTCAGAGGTAAAATAACTATGCAGAAAATTATAAACAATAAGTGAATATATTTTAAAATATTCACTTAAATATATGTTGATGTTGCTCCTTAATAGAATCCATCAAAACTCAGTAATCCAAATGAACTGCACAGGGTAATGATCTCTCTCATCTTTGAACCCTAGAACACTTCATCTCTTACCACTTTTGCCTTAGCTTATAACTACTTTTTAGCACTTTCATCTTCTTTTATAGACTAGTGTCTGTAAAAGGTATTATATCATAGCTCTCTGCCCTCCACAGGGCAAGCTAGTACGGTCCATGCAGACAGAACACAGATGTTACATAAACAACAATTTCATATATCTTAAGGGTTTTTTTTTTTTTTTTTTTTACTTGTAAAAGCAAAGCAGTATAATACGTTATTGCATGTTGTCCTGCAAAGCTATGAAAATGTTACGTTTGCTGGTAAAGTTTCTATTTGAGTAACTGGGTCATTATGTAAGAAAGATGTGTTTAAGCCTGATTATGTTGATATTTTGAAGGAACTTCATAAAAGAATCTTGTTTCAGTACTGACAATCATTCCAGTCTTATGATTGTCAAGAATTGATGGTATATGTCAGGAAATCAAAGTGGGAAGGGTTAAGTGAATACATCAAGGTCATTCATACCCAACAATTGAGAAATTGAGATTTTTTTGTTGATTTATGCTTTTTTTTTTTATCTCTAAGACACTGAAGTGGAAACTGTATCATTGTCTCAAGCACACATGACAACCTGCTGCCATAATTATTTTATACACACACGCACCCATATATATATATAATTTTCTTAAAGGAAAAAGAAAAAACATAGACTGCATTTACTTTTCTCTGTGGTCTCAGAGCCTCTGACCACACTTTTGGTACAGCATCTACCATGGGATTACAGTAAGCTGTCTTCTAAGCATAGATCCACCTTAGTATATGGTATCTGGTGGACGTTCAAAAATGTTTATTGAATGAAGGAATGAATGAGGTCTGAATCTTGTGCAGTTGCCTTTGGGGCTTGGGTCCTTAAGATTGTTTATATTATCACATTTCCTAAAGCACACATTTTCTGTTTGTGTTGATTGTTAGTTGGATTTATCAGCTTCCCATGACGGGCAATCAGTGACCAGCCTGGGAACTGGTAGATAAGTTCTCCTTGATCTTGGAAATATACTAGCTACTCAGAAAGAGAAAAATATCCCAGTCCACATCCAAACCTGAAATCAGGGACTTCTGTCTGATTTCCAGTGTTCCTCATTTTATCTAATGTATTTCTGATCTGATATCTAAGACTTTATTACTCCAATCGGGTCACCTGTGTCTGAATCCTTTTGTAAAGTGAAAAATATTTTTATGAAATAGTGTTCTTCCCATTGGAATTTTATGCAAATGAGATAGATATAAGTTGTGTGTTTTTTAATTAGACCATTTTGTTAACGTTTTTAAATAGCTTTATTGAGATATAATTTACATAGCATTTAAAATGTATGGTTTTCTGGCTTTAGTATATCCACAGAGTTGTACAACCATCACCACAATTTTAGAACATTTTTATGTAAAAATGAAACCTCACCTCTAGTCATCACTCCTATCACTCACTTCCACCACTAGCATTATAGTAGCATTTACCCTTATAGTAAAAAATACTTATTTTCTGCCTGTCTTTGCATAAAAATCATAGAATAACATTTTACATGTGTGTTTGTGTGTATGTAATTTCAACAATCTATTTTTCTGTACAGTGCAGGCTTTCGTGTCTTGCCACAAGTTATATGTGTAAATGCGCCCCAGATTTGGTTATTTGAATATTATTTTTATTCTTGTTCTTTCAAAGTATAAAACTTAAAAATGAGTGTATTTAAGAGTAAAATGAAACAGTAGTAAGTACTGTTACATACACAATCCTGCAATAACAAACAATAATTTATGAATGCATACACAGGTACATATGCAAGCTGAACAGAAGTATATGAACAGGTTTGGCAGAGGATATTTCTACACATGTATTTGTACATGCTGCAACTATATGCTTATGTATAGTAGAGCATGTCCTATTGTTGTTAGGTGCCATGGAGTCAGCTCCGGCTCATAGTAACCCTGTGTACAACAGAATGAAACACTGACAAGTCCTGTGCTATCCTCACAATCCTTGTTATCCTTGAGCCCATCATTCTAGTCACTGTGTCAGTCTATCTTGTTGAGGGTCTTCCCCTTTTTCACTGACCCTCAGTTTTCCCAAGCATGATAATCCTTTTCCAGGGAATGGTCCCTTCTGACAACATGACCAAAGTAAAGCATACAGAGAGCAAAAGTATTGAAGGCTTCTTAGCCATAACCAAACACTTTAAGGGAATGAGTCACTGGGCTTGAGGGCTCAGAACCATAGTCTCAAGGACATCTGGGTCAATTGGCATAGGGACTTAAGATCATAGTCTCAGGGGCATCTAGGTCAGGCAATCTACTTCCATAGAGATACCACCTCAGAAACCCAAGGAGGGGTCGCTATGAGACGGAACCGACTTGACATCAGTGAGTTTGCTCCCCCGCCCCAGGTCTATAAAGACAGTGATCTGTATCCTTTGTTGGTGAGTACCAGCTGGAGTCTTAAAAGCTTGCAAGTGGCCATCTAAGATGCAGCTATTGGTCTCTCCTCGTCTGGAGCAAAGAAGAGTGAAGAAAGTCAAAGACTCAAGGAAACAGTCTGAAGAACTAATGGACCAGACAAACCATAGCCTCCACTATGCTGAGACCAGAACTAGATGATGGCTACCTACCCACTACCAACTACTTCTATTGAGATCACATTGAAGGTCCTGGACAGAGTGGGAGAAAGATGTGCAACAAAATTCAAAATCATTAAAAAAAACAAACCTTAATTGATCTAGTAGAGACTGGTGGAACCACTGAGACAATGGCCCTTAGACACCACTCAAACTTAGAAGTGAGCCCACCTTTCAGCCAAACAATAGACAGCCCTATAAAGTGAACAGTGGTACCTGTGAGGAACTTACTCCTCAGAACAATCACCTGTACAGGATGAAAAGAGCATCATTTGCCCAAAAACAAAGCTCAGAGGGTAAGAAGGGGCAGGAAGGAAGGACAAAGGGAAATGAGGAACCCAAGGACGAAGTGGGAAGAGTGCTGTTGAACATCGAGAAGATTGCAACTGTCACGAAACAAAATGCATATAAATTGTTGAATGGGAAACTAATTTGCTCTGTAAACTTTCACCCAAACCACAATAAACTATTAAAAAAAAAAAGTGTATTGTTTGAAGAGGAACCATTGCTTCATTGACAGAATTATAACAAGCAATCTTTTAACTGACTCACTACTAGTGAATCATTCATTGTACAGTGATTAAAGAGATAGCTTGCAACCAAATTCACATTGGAATAAATCACACTGGGTGGATTGATTTCCTTCCCCCCCTTTTTCTCTCCTCCCCTTCCCCTCTCTCCCCCTCTCTTTTCTCCCTTTTTACTGTGATTTG
>NW_006927307.1:2601-7155 GCF_000298275.1 Orycteropus afer afer | reverse complement strand
AGAACCCAATCTAACACAAAAACATACAAACACACTTGTAGAAACATTGTCTGCCAACCCTATACATGATCTCGGGTACACTCTCTACTTCATAGACATACCTAATAGTTCAGCCTGTCCACCCGTCTATCCACCCATATATCAATGTTTGCTTTCACTGACAAGCAGTACTGTATGTGCAGAAGGGTTCATCTTTGCTGTCTGTACCTCCCATGCACCTCTCTATGTCTTCTTCTTCTCCAATGTCACTGTGTTGATTATTCACATTTGGTATATTGCCCTTCTCTTCATCCAAATCAATACTTGTCTCTACCTATCTAACAGTGTTCCCTTCCCTCCCCACCACTCCCACCCCTGGTAACCAACAAAGAAAATTTCCTTCCATATATACCTTTCCTTGACTTTTTATAATAATGGACTAATAAAATATTTATCCTTCTGTGACTGACTTATTTCACTCAGCATAATGTCCTCCAAGTTCATGCATGTTCTGCCGTGTTTTGTCAGTTCCATATTATTATTTAGGTTTGAGTACTATTCCATTGTGTGTATGTACCGTAGTACCTGGATCCAGGTAAGGGGTGGGAGGTAGGCAGGCCCCAACCCCCAGAGCTAGGAAAGGGAGGGAGAGAGCGCCGGAGTCTACAAAAGCCACAGAATCCAGGTAGGACTTAGGTAAGGGGAGGGTGGAGAGATTTCCAACAGCTAAGGGAGACAAACTTGTCTGTCAATTTGTCATCCTGTGTGGCTTGCACATTGTTGTGAGGCTGTGCCACCAGTGTTTCAAACACCAGCAGGGTTGCACGTGGTGCACAGATTTCAACCCAACTTACAGACTGAAACAGACTAGGAAGAAGGAAGAGGCCATCCACTTCTCAAAAACTTGTTGTTGTTAGTTGTTGTTATGTGCCGTCGAGTCGGCCCCGACTCATAGCGACCCCTCCTTGGGTTTCCAAGGCAGTATCACTACGGAAGTAGGATTGCCCAACCTTCCTTCCAAGGAGTGGCTGGTGGGTTTGAACCGCCAGCCTTCTGGTTAGCAGTCAAGTGCTTTAGCCACTATGCTACCAGAGCTCCCAGGGAAAACCTTATGAATAGCAGAGAAACATTGTCTGATACATTACTGGACAACTTTATGAAAAGTTTGGAAACATTGTCCAACACAATGCAGGAAGACCAGCCCCTTGGGTTGGAAGGCACTCAAAATAGGCCTGATCAGAGTAGAACCAACCTTGATAAGGATAAAGTAAATCTTTCGGGACTTCCACATGCTGACGTGGCACAACTCAAATTGAGAAGAAACAGCTGCAAACATCCATTAATAGTTGGAACATGGAATGTATGAATTATGAATCTAGGAAAATTGGAAATTATCAAAAATGAAGTGGAAAGCATAAAGATTGATATCCTAGGCATTAGTGAGCTGAAATGGACTGATTTTTGCCTTTTGAATCTACTATGCCAGGAATGACAATTTGAAGAGGAATGGCTTGGCATTCATCATCACAAAGGCTATTTCAGGATCTGTCCTGAAGTACAATGCTGTCAGTGATAGGATAATATCCATACGCCTACAAGGAATACCTGTTAATACTACATTTATTCAAATTTACACACCAACTACCAAAGCCAAAGATGAGTAAATTGAAGATTTTTATCAACTTCTACGGTCTGAAATTTATGGAACATGCAATCAAGATGTGTTAATTATCACTGGTGACTAGAATGCAAAAGTTGGAAACAAAGAAAAATCACCAGTAGTTGGAAAATTTGGCCTTGGTGACAGAAAAAACACTGGAGATAGCATGATAGAATTTTGCAAGACCAATGACTTATTCATTGCAGATACCTTTTTTCAACAACACAAACAGCAGCTATACACGTGGACTTTGCCAGATGGAGTACACAGAAATCAAAATGACTAAATCTGTGGCAAGAGGTGATGGAAAAGCTCAATATCTTTAGCCAAAACAAGGCCAGGAGCTGATAGTGGAACAGACCATCAACTGCTCAGCAAGTTCAAGTTGAAGTTGAAGACAATTAAAACAAGTCCACGAGAGCCAAAATATAACCTAGATTATATCCTTGCTGAATTTAGAAACCATCTAAAGAATAGATTTGATCCATTGAACACCAATGACTGAAAACCAGAAGAATTGTGAGATGACATCAAGAGCATCATCCATGAAGAAAGCAAAAGGTCATTAAAAAGACAAGAAAGAAAGAAAAGATCAAAATGGATGTCAGAAGAGACTCTAAAACTTGCCCTTGAGTGAAGAGTAACTAAAGCAAATGGAAGAAATGACAAGACAAAAGAGCTGAACAGAAGATTTCAAATGGCAGCTCAAGCAGACAAAGCCAATTACTATAATGAAATGTGCAAAGACCCAGAGTTAGAAAACCAAAAGGGAAAAATACGCTCAGCATTTCTCAAGTTGAAAGAACTGAGAAAAACTTTAAGCCTTGAGTTACAGTATTGAAAGATTCTATGGGCAAAATATTGAATGATGCAGGAAGGTGGAAGGAATACACAGAGTCACTGTATCAAAAATAACTGGTCAATCTTCATCCATTTCAGGAAGTGGCATATGTTCGAGAACCAATGGTATAGAAGGAAGAAGTTGAAGCTGCACTGAAGGAATTGGGGGAGAACAAGTCTCCAGGAATTGATGTAATGCCCATTGAGATGTTTCAACAAACAGATGCCCCACTGTGAGCCGAGGCACTCACTCAGCTATGCCGAGAGATTTGGAAAACAGCTACCAGGCCAACTGACTAGAAGAGATCCATATTTGTACCCATTCCAAAGAAAGGTGATCCCACACAATGTGGAAATTATCTAACAATATCGTTAATATTGCATGCAAGTAAAATTTTACTGAAGATAATTCAAAAACAGTTGCAGCAGTATATTGACAGAGAACTTTCAGAAATGCAGGCTGGATTCAGAAGAGGTCGTGGAATGAGGGATATCATTGATGCTGTCAGATGGATCTTGGCTCAAAGCAAAGAATACCAGAAAGATGTTTACTTGTGTTTTATTGACTATGCAAAAGCATTTGCTTTTGTGGATCATAACAAATTATGGGTTACATTGAGAAGAATGGGAATTCCACAACACTTAATTGTACTCATGAGGAACCTGTACATAGAACAGGAGGCTGTCGTTTGAACAGAACAAGGGGACACTGCATGGTTTAAAATCGAGAAAGGAGTGTGTCAAGGTTGTATCCTTTCACCATATCTATTCAATTTGTATGCTGAGCAAATAATCTGAGAAGCTGGACTACACGAAGAAGAATGTGGCATCAGGATTGGAGAAGAATCATTAACATCCTGTGATACTCTGATGACACAACTTTGCTTGCTGAAAGTGAGGATGACTTGAAGCACTTACTGATGAAGACTGAAAAATACAGTCTGCAGTATGGATTACATCTCAATAAAAAAAAAAAAATTCTCACAACTGGACCTATAAGTAGGATCACAATAAATGGAGAAAAGATTGAAGTTGTCAAAGCTTCACATTGATTGGTCCCATCAGCGCCACTGGAAGCAGCAGTCAGGACATCAGACGACGTATAGCAATGGACAAATTGGCTGCAAAAGACCTTTTTCAAGTGCTGAAGAGCAAAGATGTCTCCTTGAGGACTAAGGTGCACTTGACATAAGCTATCGTATTATCAGTCGCCTCATATGCATGTGAGAGCTGGACAATGAATAAGGAAGACCGAAGAATTGATGCTTTTGAGTTATGGTGTTCCAAAGAATGCTGAGAGTACCATGGACTGCTAAAAGAACGAACTGATCTGTCCTGGAGGAAGTGCAGCTGGCATGCTACTTGGAAGCAAGAATGGCCAGACTTCGTCTCACCTACTTTGGTCATGTTGTCAGAAGGGACCATTCCCTGGAGAAGGATGTCATGCTTGGTAGGTGGATGGTCAACGAAAGAGGGGAAGGCCCTCAACAAGATGGATTGACACGGTGGCGACAGCAATGGGCTCAAGTATACCAAGGATCATGGAGCTGGTGTGGGACCAGGCAGTGTTTCATTCTGCTGTGCATAGGGTCACTATGAGTTGGAGATAGTGGCACCTAACAACAACAACAACAACCATAGTTTGGTTATCCATTCTTCTGTTGATGGGCACCTAGGTTGTTTCCATCTTTTGGCTATTGTAAATAGTGCTGCAATGAACATGGGGGTGCATATATCTGTTCTTGTGCTGGCTTTCACTTCTTTAGTATATATACCTATTAATGGAATTGGTGGGTCAAATAGTATTTCTAATTCCAACTTTTTAAGGAATCACCATACTGCTTTCCACATTGGTTGTATCATTTGACACTCCCACCAGCACTGTATGAGAGTCCCAATTTCTCTACATTCTCACCAGCATTTATTTTCTGTGTTGTTGAACTTTGCTACGAGTGCTGGGACTTGAGGGTATCTCGTTGTTTTGATTTACATCTCTCTAATGGCTAATGAGGAGCTCTGGTAGCATAATGCCTAAGGCACTTGACTGCTAACCAGAAGGCTGGCGGTTCAAACCC
>NW_006927307.1:0-1024 GCF_000298275.1 Orycteropus afer afer | reverse complement strand
CCTTATGGCTCTGGCTAGGACTTCCAGTACAATGTTGAATAATAGAAGTGGTGATAGCGGGCATCCTTGTCTGGTCCCTGTTCTCAAGAGGAATGGTTTCAGTCTCTCTCCATTGAGAATAATGTTGGCTGTGGGTTTTGCATAGATGCCCTTTCTTATGTTGAGGAATGTCCCTTCTATTCCTATTTTGCTGAGAGTGTTGATCAGGAATGGGTGTTGTATTTTATCAAATGCCTTTTCTTCATCAATTGATTATGATCATGTGGTTCTTCTCCTTTGTTTTATTTACGTGGTGGATGATGTTGATTGTTTTTCTAATGTTAAACCATCTTTACATATCTGATATGAACCCCACTTGGTCATAATGAATGATTTTTTGATATGTTGTTGGAGTCTATTGGCTAGGATTTTGTTGAAGATTTTTGCACCTATATTCATGAGGGATGAATATAGTTATTATATATATATAGTTATTAGTCTGTAGTTATTCTTTAGAGTGATGTCTTTGCCTGGTTTTAGTATCAAGGTTATGCTTGCTTCATAAAATGAGTTAGGGAGATTCCATCCTTTTTTATGTTTTGGAATAGTTTGAGTAGGATTGGTATCAGTTCTTCTCTGAATGTTTGGTAGAATTCTCCAGTGAAACCGTCTGGGCCAGGACTTTTTGTAGTTGGTAATTTTTTGATGACTTGTTCAATTTCTTCTTTTGTGATGGACCTGTTCAACTTTTCCACATCAGTCTGTGTTAGTCTAGGTAAGTGGTGTATTTCTAGAAATCTGTCCATTTCTTTCAGATTTTCATATTTGTTGGAGTACAGTTCTTCATAGTGTCCTGATATTATCCTTTTTATTTCAGTTGGTTCTGTTGTGGTGTCACCCATTTTGTTTTTTATTCATATTATTTGTATTCTCTCTCCCTCTTTTCCTTTGTTAAATTTGCCAGTGGTTTGTCAATTTTATTGATCTTTTCAAAAAACTAACTTCTGGTCTTGTTGATTTTTTTTCTATTGCCCTTCTGCGGTGT
>NW_006927306.1:3994-7185 GCF_000298275.1 Orycteropus afer afer | reverse complement strand
CCAATTCTGCATCCTTTCCTTCAAGGCTCAGGGGTCCAAGATTATCTTCTGTGTCTGTGTTAATTGGTTTCCCTTTTCTTTGTTGAAGAGGGTCTGTACAATCCTTCTGCCTAGTCTGTCATCTTGCCCCGCCTCCCTGAATATCTTCTTATGTGAAGTGTCTGTCCATGTTCTCTGATCATTTTTTAATTGCATTGTTTGTCTTTTTGAAGCTGAGATGTGGAAGTTTCTTTAAATTTTAGAGATAAGTCCCTTGTTGGATATGTTGTTGCCAAATATTTTTCCCAATCACTAGGTCCTCTTTCTACTCTTTTGGATAAGTCTTTTGAGGTGCATAAGAATTTGATTTTTAGAAGGTCCCAGTCATCTATCTAGTTTATCTTCTGTGGTTTGTTCATTTTTGGTTATGTTTGATAGTCTATGTAAGCCATAAATTAGGGTCCTAAGTTTACCCCTATTTTTTTCTTTGATGAGCTGTGGTTTTAGCTTTTTCGTTTACATCTCTAATCCATCTTGAGTTCACATTTATATATGGTGGGAGGTATGGATCTAGTTTTATTTTTCTGCAAATTTATATCTAAATTTGCCAGCATCTTTTGTTACTGTCTTTTCCCAATTCAATGGGTTCCAGCCCTTTGTCAAAGAATAGGTGTCCATAGGTGGGAGGATCTATTTCTGGATTCTTAGTGCTGTCCCTTTGGTCTATGTGTCTGCCTTTGTATCAGTATCAGGCTATTTTGCCTACCATGGCTGTATAGTAAGTTTTGAGATTGGGAAATGTGAAACTTCTTACTTTGTTCTTCTTTTTCAGTAGTGCTTTGCTTATCCAAGCTCTCTTTCCTTTCCATATAAAAGTAGTGATTGGTTTTTCGATTTCCTTAAAGAATATTGCCTAAGGCATTTGACTGCTAACCAGAAGGTTGTCCGTTGAAACCCACCAGCCACTCCTTGGAAGGAGTTTGGGCAATCTACTTCCATAGTGATATTGCTTCAGAAACCCAAGGAGAAGTTGCTATGAGTTGGGTCCAATTCAACAGCAGTGAGTTTGTTTTTGGTTTAGTTAAAGAATATTGATGGAATCTGAGTTGGGATTGACTTGTATCTATAAAATGCCTTGCATAGTATTGACATTTTCACAATGTTCAGCCTTCCTATCCAGAAGCATGGGGAATTCTTCTATTTATGTAGGTCTCTTATTGTTTCGTGTAGTAGTGTTTTGTAATTTTCTTTGTATAGGTCTTTTGTGTCCGTGGTAAGACTTATTATTGAGTATTTTGTCTTTTTGGTAGCTATTGTAAATAGTTTTGTTTTCTTTAATTCCTTTTCAGAGATTTCTTTGTTGATGTAGAGGATTTCAATTCATTTTTATATGTTGATCTTGTACCCTGCAACTTTGCTGAATCTTTCAATTAGGTTCAGCAGTTTTCTTGCTGAATCTATGGAGTTTTTGATTAATAAGAGCATATCACTTGCAAATAGATAGTTTTTCTTCTTCTGATAATTTGGATGCCTTTTATTTTGCTTTCTTGCCTTATTGCCCTGGTTAAGACTTTCAATAAAATGTTGAATAAAACCAAAATGAAACCAAGCTACTGCACTTGAGTTGCTTCCAACTCATAGTGACCCCTCCTTGGGTTTTCGAGGCAGTCTCTCTACGGAAGTAGATTGCCCAATCTTCTTTCCAAGAAGTGACTGGTGGGTTTGAACTGCCAGGCTTCTGATTAGCATTCAAATGCATTAGACACTACCCTTGCCTGGTTCCCATTCACAAAGAGCATGTTTTCAGTCTCTCATTCTTAGAAATAATGTTGGCTGTTGGTTTCATGTATATTCCTTAATTATGTTGAGGAATTTCTCTTCTATTACTATTTTCTGAGAGTTTTAATCGGGAATGTGTATTGAAGTTTATCAAATACATTTTCTGCATCAATTGATATGCTCATGTAGATGTTTTCTTCATTTATGTAGTGGATTACATTGTTTTTATAATGTTGAGCCATTTTTGCTACCTGGTATGAATCCCTCTTGAACATGATTTATTATTGTTTTTGATATAATGTTGGGCTCTGTTGGTGAGGATTTTGTTGAAGATGTTTGTGTCTATGTTCATGAGGGATATGTTCAGTAATTTTCTTTTTTTGTGATGCCTTTGCCTGGTTTTAATATCAAGGTTATGCTTTCTGAATAAAATTAATTTGAGAGTTTCCCATCCTTTTCTATGTTCTAAAGTTATGTGAGTATAATTGGTGTCAGTTCTTCTCTGAATGTTTAGTAGAATTCTCCAGTGAAGCCATCTGGGCTAGAACTTTTTTCCTGTTGTTGGGAGTTTTTTTCTTATGATGGGTTCAATTTCTTCTTTTGTTATGTGCCTGTTCAAATTTTCTACCTCAGTCTATGTTAGTTCAGATAAGTCAATGTGTTTCTAGAAATTTTCTCATTTCTTCTATGTTTTAAAATTTGTTGGAGTACAGTTTCTTCGTAGTATTCTGTTATTATTATTTTATTTTGGCTGTACTGTTGTGATGTAACCCATTCATTTCTCCTTCTCATTATTGGCATCTTCTCTTTCTCTTCTTTAGTTAAATTTTCCAGTTGTTTGTTAATTTTGTTAATCTTTTTGAAGAACTAACTTCTAATCTTGTTGATTCTTTCTATTGCATTTCTCTTTTCTTTTTCATTTATTTCTGTTCTAATTGTTATTCCTTCCTTTTTACTGGTGATTGTTGGCGTTTTGCAGCTCTTTGTCTAATTATTGGAGTTGTTGCATTAGGGTACTGATTTTGGATCTTTCTTCCTTTTTGATATGTGCACTTATTGTTATAAATTGACTTCTGTGTGCTGCTTTTAGTGTCCCAAGAGTTTTGATATGTTTTGTTTTCATTTTCATTTGCTCTATGAATTATTTTATTACCCTTTTATTTAACCTGTTAACCAATTGTTTTTGAGCAAAGTGTTATTCAGTTTCCACGTATTTGATTTTTTTTCCCTTGATCTTCCTATTGTTGTTGTTGTTAAATGTCATTGAGTTGATTCTGACTCATAGTGACCCTATGTAAAACAGAACAAAGCACTGCCCAATCCTGTGCCTACCTCATAAACCTTGCTATACCTGACTCATCATTGTAGACACTGTATTAATCCATCTTTTTGAGAGCCTGCCCCTTTTTTGCTGACCCTCCACTATACCAAGC
>NW_006927306.1:0-3164 GCF_000298275.1 Orycteropus afer afer | reverse complement strand
AATTAAATGTTCTGGAATTCTCATTCTTCTCAATGTTATCCATAACTTATTATGATCCACACAGTCAAATGCCTTTGCATAATCAATAAAACACAAGTAAATATCTTTCTGGCATTCTGTTCTTTCAACCAATATCCACCTGTCATTAGCAGTGATACCTCTCGTTCCACATCCTCTTTTGAATCCAGCTTGCCTTTCTGGAAGTTTCTTCCAGAAATCTTCAATTTCCTCATCTTTGGCTTTGGTAGTTGCTGCATAACTTTGAATAATAGTAGCATTAACTGGAATTCCTTCTAGGTGTATGGATATTATCCTATCACTGACAGCATTGTACTTCAGGATAGATCTTAAAGCATTCTTTATGACAATAAATACCACACTATTCCTCTTCAATGTGTCATTCCTGATATAGTAGATTACATGATTATCTGATTCAAAATGGCCAAAAACAATCCATTTCAGCTCACTAATGACTAGGATATCTATCTTTATACATTCTATTTCATTTTTTACAACTTCCAATTTTCCTAGATTAATGCTTCATACATTCCATGTTCCAATTATTAATGAATGTTTGCAGCTGTTTCTTCCAATTTTGAGTCATGTCACATCAGCAAATGGAGGTCCCAAAAGCTTTACTCCAAATATGTCATCAAGGTCAAGTCTACATTGAGGAGGCAATTCTTCCCCAGTCTTATTCTGAGTGACTTCTGACCTGAAGGACTCATCTTCTGGCACTGTACTGGACAAAGTTTCAGGGCTATTCATAAAGTTTTCCAGTACTATATCAGACAGTGTTTCACTGCTATTTATAAGGTTTTCACTGGCCAATTCTTTGAGAAGTGGATAGTCCCTTCCTTCTTCCAAGACTGTCTTAGTCTGGAAACCCCACTGAAACCTGTCCATCATGGGTAACCCTGTTGGTATTTTAAATACCGATGGCATAACCTCCAGCCTCAAGCAACATGCAAGCCATCAGAGTATGACAAACTGACAGACAAGTGTTGGTGATCTTCTATTATTGATATCTAATTTTATAGCATTGTGATGCAAGAAGATAGTTTGTAGTGTCCCAGTTTTTTTTTTTTTTTTCCAATTTATTGAGGTTCACTTTGTGACCTAACATATCATCTATTCTGCAGAATGATCCACGTACACTAGAAAATAATATGTATTTTGTTTCTGTTAGGTGGAAAGCTCTGTACATGTCTGTGAGATCAAGTTGGATAATTGTGTTGTTAAGATATTCTGTATCTTTGTTGAGCTTCTTTTTAGTTGTTTTGTCCTTCATCAAAAGTGATGTGTTAAAGTTTCCTAGTACTTTTCTAGAATTTTCTATTTTCTTTTCAATTCTTTTATGTTTCTTTATCTATTTTGGGCTCTTTCATTGGGTGCATAGTTATTATAGTTATGTCTTCTTGCTGGATTGATCCTTATACAATGCCTTTCTTTGACCCTTATGCTGATTTTCATCTTGAAGTCTATTTTATTGGATGTCAATTTTGCCACTCTTGCTCTTTTTTAGTTGCCATAAGCTTGATTTTTTTTTTCCATCCTTTGATTTTAAATTCATTTTCGTGTCTAATATGAGGGGGATGCCAGATGGAGTGTCAGGGATCCAAGTAAGGGGAGGGACACAGGCCCCACCCCCAAGAGCAGGAAGCAGGGGAAAGAAAAGCTGGGGGACACCAGACCAAGCAGTGGGATCCAGGTAAGGGGAGGGTGGAGACAAACAACTAAGATAGACAAACTTGTCTCTCAGTTTGTCCTACTGTGGTGGCTTGCATGTTGCTGTGAGGCTTGAAGCTGTGCCACTGGTGTTTCAAACACTAGCAGGGATGCACATGGGACACAGGTTTCAATGCAGCTTACAGACTGCGACAGGCTAGGAAGAAGGAAAAGGCCATCCACTTCTCAAAGAACTGGCCAGGGAAAACCTTATGAATAGCAGAGAAACACTGTCTGATACATTACTCCACAACTTTATGAATAGTCCTGAAACATTGTCCAATGCAGGCAATGAGCCCCTTAGGTCAGAAGGTGCTCAAAATATGACTAGGAAAGAGCTGCCTCATCAGAGTAGAACCAACATTACTGATATGGATACAGTAAAGCTTTCGAGACCTCCATTTGCTGATGTGGCATGACTCAAATAGAAGAAAATCAGCTGCAAACATCCATTAATAATTGGAGCATGGAATGTATGAAGCATGAATCTAGGAAAATGGGAAGTTGTCAAAAATAAAATGTAATAAATATTGATATCTTAGGCATTAATGAGCTGAAATAGACCAGTCTTGGCCATTTTGAATCAGACAACCACATGACCTACTATGCCTGAAATGACAATTTAAAGAGGAATGGTGTGGCATTCATCATCACAAAGGCTCTTTCAAGATCTGTCCTGAAGTACAATGCTGTCAGTGATAGGAAAATATCCATTCGCCTACAAGGAAGACCAGTTAATGCTACAATTATTCAAATTTATGCACCAACAACCAAAGCCAAAGATGAGAAAATTGAAGAGTTTTTATCAACTTCTGGAGTCTAGAATTCACCAAACATGCAATCAAGATGTGTTAGTTGTCACTGGTGACCGGAATACAAAAGTTGGAAGCAAAGAGGAATCACTGGTAGTTAGAAAATTTGGCCTTGGTGACAGAAATAATGCTGGAGATCGCATGATAGAATTTTGCAAGACCAAAAACTTATTCATTGCAAATACCTTTTTCAAAAACACAAACAGTGACTATACATGTGGACTTCACTAGATGGAGTACACAGGAATCAGATTGACTATATCTGTGGCAAGAGGTGATGGAAAAGCTCAATATCTTCAGCCAAAACAAGGCTAGGAGCTCATTGTGGAACAGACCATCAGCTGCTCATATGAAAGTTCAAGTTGAAGTTGAAAACAATTTTAAAAAGTTCACAAGAGCCAAAGTATGAATTTGAATATGTCCATCCTGAATTTAGAGACCATCTAAAGAATACATTTGATGCATTAAACACCAGTGACCAAAAACCAGAAGAATTGTGGGATGACATCAACATCATCCATGAAGAAAGCGAGAAGTTATTAAAATGATAAGAAAAGAAGAAAAGACAAGAACAGATATATGCACGCCGATGTTCATCGCAACACTATTTACAATAGCCAAAAC
>NW_006927305.1:4995-6235 GCF_000298275.1 Orycteropus afer afer | reverse complement strand
TCCAGAAAGTCTGGATTCTACAAGAATCTGAAAGTCTGTTCTGCATGTCCCCCCTTTTGATCAGGACTCTTCTACAGGGTCTTTAATCACAATGACAGCATTGCTCAGTTCTCCTGGCCTCACGGCAAGTGAAGCAGACTGTTTGTTACGTGTGTATTTTAAGACACGGACAGGTCACCACATGCAGAGCTGGCCCTCCTCGCTCTGGGAGGTTGTGTTCCCTGAAGACACTGTTTCAGAAAACATCAGCCTTAGGGGTGAGGTGTTGGGGTCTCTCATTACCATCCCGTGCACCAGCCCAGGATAACACAGGCCATGGGCAGTGAAGTGCTTGTCCTCCCAACGCCTGTGGCAGGAAGGACAGGAGGCGGGTGCTCTCCTAGCTTGGGCAGGACTGTGGGGTTGCCCTGTCCTGGTCACTGGGTGGGAACCCTTGCCTGTCTCTCCTCTGTCCAGGGATCTGGGAGACATCCAATGCTGGGGGGAGAAGCTCAAGAAAATGGGGATTCCTTGAGAACCCTGATGTTAGCTCATTCAAAAATTGGGAGTCTATTTGATACTTTGGAAAATGGGGCAGTTTGAAGAGCGTTAAGAAGGGAAGGCTACGTTTGTATCAGAAGATTTCACGAGGTAAGTAACAGGGACAGACATTTTATGGGTTTTCACTCAAAATATTTTTTGCAGATTTGTTTTGGTTGTTAGGTGTCGTCAACTTGGTTCTGACTCATGGCAACCGTTTGTACAACTGAATGCAACACGGCCTGGTCCTGGCCATCGTCACCGCCTCGCTCTGCCCGAGCCCACTGTTGCGGCCACCTCATGAGGCTCTTCCCTCTCACTGACCCATCACCAAGCAGAAGGCCTGTGGACGGTTTGCGAGGGTTTAATTCGGCAGGACACTGGATTCACGAGTGTACAGTGGGCGGCGCCAGTCCCTTGTCCAGAAGAGGCTCCGAAAGCTTGTCATGGGATGGACTTATGCTGAAACCCTAGCCCCAGGCCCGTGAATGTGACCTTGTTCAGAAGGAAGCTCTTTGAAGATGCTGTCAGTTAGGTTGACGTGAAGTCATGTTACTGGGGTAGGGAGGGTCCTAATCCTGTCTGAGTGGTTTTCCTATCAAAGAGGAGAAGACAGAGAGAGACAGACAGACAGACAGAAGGTGGACGCCACGGGAAGAAACCGAGAGACCTCCGACAGAGAGAGGCAAGGAAGGGTCATCCCCCAGGCCCTCCGAGAGAG
>NW_006927305.1:0-790 GCF_000298275.1 Orycteropus afer afer | reverse complement strand
CAAAGCCATGTGGCTGCGGACCACGTAAGGAGCACAGAGCAGCAGTGAACGCGTGCTTTGGCCAGCGCTCCCGACAGCAGAGAGTGGAGGCCACCGAGGGCCCCTCTCCCTGTTAGGTGTCCCACGGCCACGCCTGGTGCTAAGCAGGGCTGGCTCATCCAGCATCGGGCAGGCCGGGCACTGAGGTGGCAGCAGAGTGGCACAGCTCCGACAGCGAGAGGCACGAGAGCTGTGCACAGACCTGGGCACACACGCTGTAGGGGCTGCTGCCCACGCTGCGGCTGGGGAGGAAGCCTGGACAGGACCACGAAGGGGGCGATTCGGGCGAGGCTACCCGGCAGTGCCCAGTCCAGTCCCCCAACCAGTCCCTCCTGGAGCCGCCACTTTGCAGCCCAGAGCCCGAGGCAGCAGACCATGGAATCAGCGGAGTTCGCTTGGCAAGTTCCCCTTTTCAATTTTGCATTGCTTCAGTTACAAATCGCTATTCAGGCGGTAGGGTGCATTTGCAGCTCCCCTGTGGGGTGCTCCTGCTCCGGACAGAGGACTCACGCCCTGCATGGACGGCAGACGCAGGGCCCAGTGTGCGTGCAGACTTTCTGGGCCAAGGCTCAGCCCGGAAACCTCTCTCAGGTCAACCATGTCCTTGTGCTCATGACCTAGCATGTGAGCCCAGAGCTCAGGTCCCGCAACTCTCAGACGCTGTGGCCAGGACAGGAGGGCTTGTCTGTGGGCACACAGCCAGCTGCAGAGTGACTTGTAGCCACGGCGCTTTCTGGAAACTTCTCTCACT
>NW_006927304.1:5274-6073 GCF_000298275.1 Orycteropus afer afer | reverse complement strand
GAAACCCAAGGAGGGGTCACTATGAGTCGGGTCCGACTCGACAATAGTGCATTCGTTCATTCGTACCCCCATGTTAACAGTATTCCTCAATATTGTCAATGGTCTCCTGCCACAGACCACCAGAAGCACACCTGCCTTGTTGGGCAGAACACACTTCATGGGGAACTGTGGCATTATCAGAAAGGTGTTAGAAAAGATTCATTAAAGGATATGGGCTTGTGTGAGGTGATTTGGGGGAGGATTTAAGGAAGCAGGGCTTTGCTCTGCATTGGATATTGTCAGGAAGGGAGGATAATTCTGCGACTGGGTATCTTAATAAGTCTTACCTAGAAGAAGGGAGAACTAAATGGAGGCTGAAGTTGTAATTGGAAAGGAAGCAGCTATTGGACAGGTCTTTTTTGTGACTTAGATCATGTTTATGTTTTGTCTGTGTTCAGATATGAGTGCAAAGGGCCTTGTCTTTGTTTTACTATATCATTGACACAGAGTGCCCTTGCCTGCTATTGATGTTCTGTGAAATTGTTTATGTTTTAACAGGAAAATGGCAAGAACTGGCTGTGAGTGCCAGTCCAGCTCAGCACAACTCCTAGCCTAGCTCCTAAATATCCAGGCCTGCTTTTCTTTTCCCCGGTGTCATCTAATAACTAGTCTGTGTTCACTTAACTCCAAATGTTTCAAAATGTGTTTTCAAAATCAGTTTTTTCAAGAACCCAGATATAGATCCATCGACCTATAGTCAGCTGATCTTTGACAAAGGCCCCAAATCCATTAAATGGGGAAGAGAATGTTTGTTTAATAA
>NW_006927304.1:3372-4334 GCF_000298275.1 Orycteropus afer afer | reverse complement strand
AAAGGTCTACACATTCCATTGAATTGGTAAGTCTTTTAAGTCTCTTAATCTGTAACCGTTTCCCCTCTTTCTTTTCTCTTCAGACTGTTTGTGGTGGATTGTCTTTTTATTATGTCTTTTAACAAATCCCTGACTCCCTCATCCCATTTTCTATAAACTATTCATTATATTAGAAAGTTTATCGGATTATTTTTTGCAAAAATATTTTTTATGGTGGGTGATGTGTGTTTCACGTTATATCACGTTGTATCTTTTGTGCTAAGATTCATCAGTTGATTCAGTTAGTAGGTTCTTCCTTCTTTAATAAAGGTCTACAACATATTTACACAGTCTCAGAGTATCCACTATCTTACTAATTACAGATAGGAAAAAATAGTAACTTACTATTTTTAGTAGTAAATAGTAAATAGTAACTTGATGCACCCCACCTTAACCAAGTGATCATAGTTATCACCTGTAATGAGACAAGTTGATGTCATGTACCTCCTGATGTTGTGCACTGAGCAGGACACACATCACTTATGTAATATTGCTCCCAAAAATGAATTTTCTGAATCTAATCATGAGAAGGCATCTGACGAACCAAAAATGAGGTACAGTCTGTAAAACATATGGCCTGTACTCTTCATATCTTGAAAAGTAAAGAAAGGTCAAGGTAATGTTGCAGATTAAAGAAAGATAATTTGAATGCCTCATCCTGGATGGAAAACAAACAAACAAACAAAAAAGTGATTTAGGAATCACTTTTAAGTGATTTAAGGGACATTATTTGGACACTTTACGAAATTTGCATTTGGACTATACGTTAGGTAATAGTATTAAATCAGTGTTAAATGTTTCTGATTTTGGTCATTGTACAGTGGGTTATGTTAGAGAATGTCCAAGTTCCTTGGTGCTCTGAAGTATATCTGAGAAAAAGGTCATGATGTCTGCAACCTCCCCTCAAATGATGCAGAAAGAAT
>NW_006927304.1:0-1562 GCF_000298275.1 Orycteropus afer afer | reverse complement strand
ATACCCAGTCTATACTGGACCTTTAATAAGACTAGAAGAACCCTAATAACATAGTTTTGCAAACATCAGGTTAAGCATGTGTTAGAAATGTTGCTAAAGCCATAAGACTGGATGAGATGGACCAGGGAGTGGGAATGAGAGAATTCTCAGGCATGAACATTAGGACAGATAATGAAAAGACTCAGAAATGTGTCTGAATTTCCTATGCCCTGGGCTTCTTTCCACAGTCCTGTGAACCTCACCCACCATCCTCTTGGTACATTGTTGGAGAAGGTCATTGGCTGAGCCAGAATGTGTGTGTGATGTTTTAGAACTCGGTGACTTTTGAGGAAGTGGAAATGGAGTTCTCCCAGGAGGAGTGGGCATTGCTGAATGCTATTCAGAAAAACCTGTACAGAGATGTAATGCTAGAGAACTTTAGGAACCTAGCTTCAGTGGGTAAGGCTGGCCTCATTCTTTTATTTATTTTTTTACACAGCAGGATCTGTGAGAAGAACGGCAGTATAGTGGTAAACACAAAATAGTTGGAGTGAGAGGAATTCTCCGAGGTACTTCTCAGATGAGCCCTCATGCAGAAAAGGTATCTGTGTGTGGAGCAGCCCTGGGCAGTGAGGGGTGGTACATTTGGGTATTTCAGTCAGTGCAAGATTTCACCATCTGCCCATTCATTCATACTTTCTATTGGTCTCAGAAAAAAATAACAGTTTTAATGAATTTAAATTTAACATTTCCAGAATAGTCTTTGTTCAGTTCTTCCTACTTTGCCTTCCAATAATTCCCTCTCTTATTTTCTCAAACTTTCAGGATCTTTTCAAAGTAAAATGCTTCCCATTTCCAATGATTTTTCCTATCATTGGTATCTCTTTTCAGGAACAAACTCCTAAAATTATTTCCTTAGTCACTAGTAGCATCTTCTCTTTCACATTGTCATCCTATATTTAGTGTTAGTACTTGGAAACAATCCATCAGGCCTTCTTTCTTCTTTCATCCTTATTTTTCTTCCAATAATTATTCCAAAATTTCCCTATTCAATTTCAGAGTGGGAAACTGAACTTGAATCAAAAGATGTAATTGCTATCCACTATATTCCTGAGAAAAAGACATCTAATGGCATAAAAATGGTAAGATCACTGGGAATGACTCCTGGTGTGTACAACAGGAGAAGTCTTGGAATTCAGTGAATTAAAGCATTCTTGAACCAGTGAATTAAAGCAGTCTTGAATCAATGACACTTGAGGCAAGTGACATTCACTCACCAGAAAACCAGTGTTTCAAGAGAGAATACATGAATCTCATTGCATTTGAGAATTTTTTAAACCTAGCTTAACACTTGTTGTCTCCCAGAGAATATCCTTAAATGAATATTTACTTAAATATAATTAACATGTTATGTTTTGTATACATATTAACTCATTCGTCATTCACAATCTCAGTGCCATCAAGTTAATTCCAACTCAAGGCAACTCTAAAGGACAGAGTAAAACTGTCCCATCAGGTTCCATGGCTGGTGGGTTCTAACCACCAACCTTTTGGTGGGCAGTCATGCTTTTACCATAGCACCA
>NW_006927303.1:0-7233 GCF_000298275.1 Orycteropus afer afer | reverse complement strand
TGAAAACTAGGACCTGTTAGGGGAAGGTTAAGAATAATAATAAAAAGGACAAAAGTATTAATAATATTAGTTGTTTTAAAACAGACAAATACAAGCAAACTAATCACCAGAAAAAAGAAAGTGAAAAAGATAAAAATAAAAATAAGAAAAGAGAAAAAAAAAAATCGATGGAGGACAGGGCAGGGCACCCAGGCTCCGTCTGAGCACACAGACTGTGATGGAGTTCCTGTATGCTCAGAAGGTAGGTGGGAGTAGGTGACGGCACACCTCCGTTCACCAAGCAGGTGTGGGGTATAAGAGTAAGAAGAAGAATGTCGTACCTTTTCAGTCTTGCATGTCCCGAGTGTCTTTGGGGTTGCTGGAAAACAAAAAGTGTTCTTAAGCCCCAGGAATCTTCAAGAGCACTGTCCCTTTAAATATCCAAAATAGTTAAGCTGCTTTTTAAACCTTCAAAATAGTGGCACCTTCTGGACTGGCAAAAGTCCACAGTTCAGCCCACCTTTCTCTTCACCTTCTCCATTTGTTCCCCAGCCACTGTGCACAGTCTCCATGCAGTCCCTGGCTAGCAGGGTGATTTTTAGGTTAATTCTTAGGTCCTGCCACCATTCGGGAATCTCCAAGCTGTCTGTGCCATCAGGATTGCTGCCAGACTGCAGCTCTGTATGTCTCCTTTTTCGGTATTTTCATGCAAATTCTTCTGCTAATTGAGGTTTAGTCCACTTCTATATCCTTTCCTTTAAGGCTCAGGGGTCCAAGATTATCTTCTGTGTCTGTGTTAATTGGTTTCCCTTTTCTTGGTTGAAGAGGGTCTGTGCAGTCTTTCTGCCTAGTCTGCCATCTTGCCCTGTAAAACATGAACACCATTTCTTAAAGAGACTATCTCCTCCATTTAATGAATTTCAGCCTTTTGTCAAAGATCAGCTGACAATAGATGGATGGATCTATTTCTGGGTTTTCTATTCCATTCCACTGTTCTATGTGTCTGTCATTGTGCCAATACCAAGCTGTTCTGACAACTGTGGCTGTAAACTAGGTTTTGAGATCTGGGAGTGTGAGACTTCCTACTTTATTCTTCATCTTCAATAGTGCTTTGCTTATCCAAGGGCTCTTTCCTTTACACATAAAGTTAGTGATTTTTTTTTCCATTTCTTTAAAGAATGTGGATAGAATCTGGATTGGGATTGCATTGAATGTATAGATTGCTTTGGTAAATTGACATTTTCACACTATTCAGTCTTCCTATCCATTAGCGTTGCATATTGTTTCATTTATATAGATCTGTTACAGTTTCTTGAAGTAGTATTTTGTGGTTTGTTTTGTGTAGGTCTTTCATGGCCCTGATAAGATTTATTCCCAAGTATCTTATCTTTTGGTAGCTATTGTAAATTGTATTAATTTTCTTATTTCCTTTTCAGAGACCTCTTTACTGTTGTAGAAGAATCCAACTGATTGTTGTTGTTGATCTTGTATCCTGCTGCTATACTACTTGGCTCAATTAGTTCCAGTCATTTTCTTAATGACTCTTTTGGGTTTTCTATGTATAACAATAATATCATCTGCAAATAAAGATAGTTTTAAGTCTTCCTTACCAAGTTGGATGCCTTTTATTTCCCTTTCTTGCTTTATTGTCCTGGCTAAACTTCGAATACAATGTTGACTAGAAGCAGTGATAGAAGGCATCCTTGTCTGGTTCTTATTTGCAAAGGGAATGGTTTCAGTCTCTCTGAATTGGTTCGTTGTTGGTTTTGCATATATGTCCTTTATTATGTTGAGGAATTTCCATTTTGTTCCTATTTTGCTGAGAGTTTTATCAGGAATTGGTGTTGGATTTATCAAATACCTTTTCTGCATCTATTGATATGATCATGTGATTCTTTTCCTTTATGTGATAGATGATATTGATTGTTTTTCTAACGTTGAACCGTCTGTGTATACTTGGTCTGAATTTCACTTGATCATGGTGTATTATTTCTTTGATATAGTGTTGAATTCTATTGGCTAGGTTTTTGTTGAAGATTTTTGCATTTGTATTCATGAGGGATAGTGCTCTGTAGTTTTCATTTCTATTGGTGTCTTTACCTGGTTTTGGTATCAAAGTTACTGTTGCTTCTTCAAATGAATTCGATAGGATTCCATCCTTTTCTTTGTTCTGGAATAATTTGAGTACTGTTTATGTCAATTCTTCTCTGAAAGGTTTTCAATTTTATTGAAGTGCAGTTCCTCACAGTACCTTGATATTATCTTTTTATTTCTGTTGGTTCTGCTGTCACGCCACCACCCATTTCATTTCTTATTCATGTTATTTGCATCCTCTCCTTCTTTCCCTTTGTTAATTTTTCTGATGGTTTGTCGATTTTATTAATCTTTCAAAGTACCCACTTCTAGTCTTACTGATTTTTTCTGTTATCTTTCTATATTCTATTTCATTTATTTCTATTCAAATCTTTATTATTATTATTATTTCTTCTGATGACTTTAGGCTTTTTTTACTGCTCTTTTCCTTATTATTGAAGATGTTGCATTAAAACATTGATTTTGGCATCTTCTTCCTCCTCCTCCTCCTCCTCCTCCTCCTTCTTCTTCTTCTTCTTAATTCTCATTGTGATTTGGATGAAAGTTTACATAGCAAATTCATTATCCATACAGCAGTTCACATACACTTTGTCTCATGACACTGACTGCAATGTCTCACAATGCACAGCTCTCTTCCCACTTTCTCCCCCATAATTACCTCTCCCGATGTCTCTTCCAAGCACTCCTGCCTGCCCGAGCTGTTTTCCTCTGTGCACACACAGTACTTCTATTCTCCCATGACTGATCTCTCCAAGGAGTGTATCTACCTAATGTAAATGATCAGCTCATATGCCTGTCTTTATTTGGTTTAAAGCCACAGAAATGGGTTCAATTCCAGACCAGAAGGACAGCCAGGGGCCATAGTCTCAGGGTTTCCACCAGGCCCTATCAGACCAGAAAAACTGGTCCTTTTTTTTTTTCAAATGATTTTGAGTTTTCTTTTACACTGTTCTCCCACTCTATCCAGGATATCCTACATAGATCCACTTCCACATGGTTGACAGTGGTAGCTGGGCACTATCTAGCTCTTCTGGTCTCATAGTCATACAAGCTGAGGATCGCATGCTGTACCAGTCCCTTAGACTAAATACTATCATGCATCTTTGGCTTTCTTCATTCTTCTTTGCTCTGAACAAGGAGAAACCTATTGTTGAATGTAGATGGCCACTTGCAAGCTTTTAATATCCCAGTCGCTATTTGCTGAAGTAGGATGTGAAACAATATTTTTGTGTAGTATGTTGTGCCAATTAAGCTTGATGTCCCCTGTAACCATGGTCCTGAGCCCCCAGGTCTAACTACTTGCTCCTTCCTGCTAGCTAGCTGTGGCCAAGAAGTGATTAAAACTTTATCTCTTCTAAGCTCTATTATATATCTGGAAATTCTTACAGAACACACAAATACACTTGTAGAAACACTGTCTGCCAACCCTATACATGGTCATGGGCACACTTCACCCTGCATAGACATACCTGATCATTCACCTTGTCAACCCTTCCATCCACGCATGGATCAATGTTTGCTATCTGTAAGAAGGCAGTACTGTATGTGCAAAAGGGGTCATCTTTGTTGTCTGTACCTCCCTTGCACCTCTCTATGCCTTCCTCTTCCTCAAAACCACCATGTCAATGTCTCACATTTGGTACATTGCCCTTCCCTTCACCCAAATAGTCTACTTGTCTCTATCTATCTAGCAGTGTTCCCTTCCCTCCCCTCCCACCCCTGGTAACCAACAGAAAATTTCCTTCCATATATAAAATTTTCCTTGACATTTTACAGTGGACTAATATAATATTTATCCTTCTGTAATTGAATTACTTCACTCAGCATAGTGTCCTTCGAGTTCATCCACATTATGTGGTGATTTGTAGCTTCTACATGATTCTCTAAGGTTGTGTAGTATTCCTTTGTGTGTATGTACCATAGTTTTGTTATACATTCTTCTGTTGATGGGCACCAAGGTTGTGTCCATCTTTTGGCTATTGTAAATAGTGCTGCAATGAACATGGGTATGCATACATCTGTTCTTTTCCTGACTCTCACTTCTTTAGGATATATACCTAGTAATGGAATAGGTGGATCAAATGGTATTTGTAATTGCAACTTTTTAAGGAATCACCATACTGCTTTCCACAGTGGTTGTATCATGTTACAGTCCCAACAGCAGTGTATGAGAGTGCCGATCTCTCCACCCCCTTGCCAGCATTTTTTTTTTTTTTTTTTCTGTTTTATTGAGCTTTGCTACTAGTGCTGGGGCAAGATGGTATCTCTTTGTTGTTTGGATTTGCATCTCTCTAATGGCTAATGATCATGAATATTTCTGCATGTGTTTGTTGGCCTCCTGAATATCCTCTTTAGTGAAATATCTACTCATGTTTTCTGCCCATTTCTTAATTGGATTATTTGTCTTTTTTGTTGTTGAGGTATTTGAGTTTTCTATACATTTTAGAGATAAGTCCCTTGTCAGATATATTGTTGCCAAATATTTTTTTCCCAATCTGTAGGTTCTCTTTTTACTCTTTTGGAGAAGTCTTTTGTTGGATATAAGATTTAATTTTAAAAGTCCCATTCATCTAGTTTCTCTTCCACTGTTTTTGCATTTTAGGTTATGCTTGATGGTCTATTTATGCCATATATTAACCAAAAACCCAAACCCACTGCCATAGAGTTTATCTGACTCATAGCAACCCCTCTTTGGATTTCCAAGGTGATACCACTATGGAAATAGATTGCCCAATCTTCCTTCTGGGGAGTGGCTGGTGGATTTGAACCACCATCCTTCTGGTTAGCAGTTAAATGCCTTATGCACTAAGCTACCAGAGCTCTTAGGCCCCTAAATTTGCCCCTATTTTTTCCTTGAAGAAATTTATAGATTCAGGTTTTGCATTGAAGTCTTTGATCCACCTGGAGTTAGTTTTTTGTGTATGGTGTGAGGCACAGGTCTTATTTTATTTTTCTGCAAATGGATATCCACTTTTCTCACACCATTTGTTAAACACAATCCCTTCCCCCATTGAATAGATTTTGGCCCTTTGTCAAAGATCAGCTGACCATAGGTCGATGGATCTATTTCTGGGTCCTCAATACTATTCCATTGGTCTATGTGTTGTCATTGTATCAATACCAACCAGTTTTGACTACTGTGGTTGTGTAGTAGGTATTGAGATACAAGAGCGTGAGACCTTCTACTTTGTTTTTCTTCTTCAATAGTACTTTGCTTATCCAAGGTCTCTTTTTTTTCCATATAAAGTAACTGATTGATTTTTCCATATCTTTAAAGAATACTGATGGGATCTGGACTGGGATTGTATGGAATGTATAGGTTGTATGGGTAGAACTGATATTTTCACAATGTTCAATCTTCCTATCCATGACCATGATATATTCTTCCATTTATGTAGATCTCTTATGGTTTCTTGAAGACGTCTTTTATGGTTTTCTTTGTACAGGTCTTTTGTGTCCTGGTAAGATTTATTCCCAAGTATTTTATTTTTTTGGTAGCTATTGAGAACGGTATTGATTTCCTTCTTTCTTTTTCAGCAATCTCTCCTGGTATAGAGGAGTTTAACTGATTTTTGTATGTTGATATTGTATCCTGACATTATGCTAAATCTCTCAATTTGTTCCAGTAGAATTTTTACTGAGTGTCTTGGGTTTTCTTCATATGGGATCATACCACCCGCAAATAGGGATGGTTTACTTTTTCCTTACCAATTTGGATGTCTTTGATTTTCCTTCCTTGCCTTATGGCCCTTGCTAGGACTCCCAACACAATATTGAATAGAAATGGTAATACAGGACATCCTTGTCTGGTTCCTGTTCTCAAGAGGAATGGTTTCAGTCTCTCTCCATTGACAATAATGTTGGCTGTTGATTTTGCATATATGCCATTTATTTTACTGAGGAATGTCCCTTCTATTCCTATTTTTCTGAGAGTTTTGATCAGCAATGGTTGTTGGATTTTATCAAATGCCTTTTCTGTATTGATTGACATGATCATGTTGTTCTTTTCCTTTGTTTTATTTATGTGATAGATGGCATTGATTGTTTTTCTAATGTTGGACCATCCTTGCATACCCAATATGAACCCCACTTGATCATAGTGTATTATTTTTTGTATATGTTGTTGGAGTCTATTGGCTAGGATTTTGTTGAAGATTTTTGCATCTATATTCATGAGGGATATTGGTCTGTTGTTTTCCTTTTTAACGATTTCTTTGCTAGTTTTGGTATCAAGGTTATGCTTGCTTCATAAATTCATGAATTTCTATTTATTGTTTTTGCATCATTTCTAATTTTTTATTTATTTTGTTAATTTGCTCTTGCATTATTTTCCTAAATTGTTCCAGATTTTTTTCTGAGTTTTCCTTAATTTTGTCATGTTTTCTCTGATCTGTCTTTCAATCCATTGAAGATACCAAAATATGATTCTTTTGAATTCTTTATCAGGGAGTTCTTCCTCAGGTATGTTTTCTGGATGTGTGTCCTGATCTCTTGTTCTTCTACTTTATTTTGTTTCTTTGTGTGGATTGAGATGGTCTGTTGTCTCTGAAATATTGTTACATCATTGCATTTATATTTAATTGGTGATTGCATGTTGATGTGATCCATTCAAAAGTTTTTCCCCTTTGATTTGATGTATCTGAGTAAGCAGGCAACTGTGCTCCTCTATTCTCTACTGGGCAGCACTTAGACACTCATCACCTGTCTTCCAGTGGGTATGATAGAGAATGAGAAGGAGTACAGAGATCTCTATTAGCTCTTGATGAAGAACAGTTAAGGGTGACTTGAGCTGGTATTGGCTGCTGTCTATTGATGATCATTTGATGCAGGAGCAAGTGGTGGCCCTCACTCAGTGGGTAGCACTGCAGGAGGTGCAGGTATGGTAGAGTTGTGTGGGAACGCTTGCTGTACCTCATTCAATTAGACTGAAAAATGAAAACAAAATTGAAAAAAAAGAGAAAAAAAAGCACTGCATAAACACTGCAAAAAACTGCAGAAACAATTGTGGAAAAGAAATAGTAATGAAAGACAACAAATGAGAAGATATATTTTAAAAATATAGAGAGGCGGGGCAAGATGGCGGACTAGGCAGAAGGATTGCACAGACCCTCTTCAACAAAGAAAAGGGAAACCAATTAACACAGACAAAGAAGATAATCT
>NW_006927302.1:6141-7400 GCF_000298275.1 Orycteropus afer afer | reverse complement strand
TATGGACATATCCAAAGTAAAATGAGCTTATATGATTGTAAACAGGGAACCAGAGACATCAATTGGCAAGTGAGGACAACTACAAACAAAAAAGAGGGAAAAGACTCTGTAGTCACAGAACTTCTAAATGGTGAAGAAGTTAAGAGAGTTGCAAGATAGAATGGACTGTTGTATCAAGTTCTGTACCTCACGCCATACACAAAAACGAACTCCAGATGGATCAAAGACTTAAATGTGAAACCTAAAACTATACAGTTCCTCAAGGAAAATCTACGGGCGAATTTAAGGGCCCTAATATATGGCATAAATAGACTACATAATAGCCAAAAGATGGAAAAAACCTAGATGTCCATCAACTGAGCAATGGATAACAAAACTATGGACATACACACAATGGAATACTATGCAACGCTAAAGAATAATGTAGAATCTGCAAAACACCACATAACATGGACGAACTTGGAAGACATTTTGCTGAGGGAAATAAGTCCATCACAAAAGGACAAATATTGTATTAGTCTGTCATTGTAAAAGTCAAGGAAAGGTTTATCTCTAGAAGGACGTTTTCTTTGTTGGTTACCAGGGGTGGGAGGGGAGGGGAGGGGAGAGAACGCTGTTAGATAGATAGAGATAAGTATTGATTTGGGTGAAGAGAAGAGCAATGTACCAAATGTGAGTGACCAATATGGGAGCATTGAGGATGAGACATAGAGGTAAATTGGGGGTATAGACAACAAATATGAACCCTTTTGCACATACAGTACTGCATTGTCAGTGAAGGCAAGCATGGGTGTATAGGTGGATAGAAGGGTGGACAGGCTGAACGATTAGGTATGTCTATGACATGCGGAGTGTATCCAAGAACATATATAGGGTTGGCAGACAATGATCCTATAAGTTTATGTGAATGATCAGAATTCCCAGATGTATAGTAGAGTTGACAAGGGGAAGTTTGTGGTCACTGCTTGGTCACAGCCAGCTACCCAGAGCAACCGAGAAGTTGAACCTGTGGGCTTGGGACCATAGTTGCAGGGGACATCAAGCTCAATTGGCATAACATACTATACAAAACCTTGTTCCACCTCCTAGTTTGGCAAGTAGCGACTGGGATCTTAAAAGCTAGCAAGCTGCCATCTAGATGCCATGATGGATCTCGCCTCATCCAGAGTAAAGAAGAATGAAGAAAACCAAAATTCCAGGAAACAATTAGTCCTAGCAACTGGTACACCATCTGATCTGCAGCCTATACGACTATGAGA
>NW_006927302.1:2598-5139 GCF_000298275.1 Orycteropus afer afer | reverse complement strand
GCCAGAATACTCCTTAGAAGTGAGGATGGGGAGACTTCACATACTTTGGGCATGGAGTGGCCAGTACAGGAGTGACCAGTACCTGGAGAACAGCATCATGCTTGGTAAAATGGAGTGTCCATGAAAAAGAGGCCCTCAAAGAGATGGACTGATATAGTGGCTTCAACAATGATCTCAATCAAAGCAACAATCATGATGATGGCACAGAACTGCACAGTGTTTTTTTTTGTTGTACAAAGGGGTGCTGTGAGTCAGGACTGCTTCCATGACACCTAACAACAACAACAAAATCCATATTTGTAGCCTTTTTATTGTTTCTCTGTATGTCTGTTCATATATTGATAAATCCCTACACTGCATGTATATTACTTTTGTTGTTGTTTGTTGTTATGTGCCCTCGAGTCGGCCCCGACTCATAGTGACCCCTCCTTGGGTTTCCGAGGCAGTATCACTACAGAAGTAGGATTACCCAACCTTCCTTCTGAGGAGTGGCCGGTGGGTTTGAACCTCCAGCCTTCTGGTTAGCAGTGGAGTGCCTTAGGCACTATGCTGCCAGAGTATAACACACTAATCATTAAAGAATAACAACAGTTAGGATAAAATAAAGGAAAATTCTCATACTAAATCCAGGTCTTTGAATTTCTCTCGCTTAACTAACCACTTGTATGGTTAGTTATGTGGCTCATTGAACAAACAGGACTTGTGCTTTGAAAAGCATAAACAAAAACCTATTCTAACTCAACAGTGCCCCCATGTGTGTCAAAGTAGAACTTCACCCCCATAGGATTTTCAATGGCTAAGTCAGCTTGGCGCTTGCAAGGCATTTGACTACCTACCAGAAGGTTGGTGGTTCAAACCCATCACCACTCCATGGAAGGAAGACTGGGCAACCTACATCCATAAAGATTTACCACCTTGGAAACCCAAAGGGGTTCACTATGAGTCAGAATTGATTCGATGGCAGAGAGTTTGGTTTTGTTTTTTATGTTCTTACAGAAACAGATTGTCAGGTCTTTCCTTCCCAAAGTTCTGCTTGGTGGATTTAAACAGCCAACCTCTGAGTTAATAGCTGAGTTCAAATGGTTTTTGTCACCCAGAGACCCTAAGCTTTGTAATCATATAAAGATAAAACAATTTTATCTTTGTATTCCTTTCTCCTTTCAAACAGTTCAGTGGGAGAAGCCCTTGTCTTGCCCTCTGAATGAAAACTTCCATCACAGTTCTGGTCATTCTCAGGTCATAAGAAGTCCTTACAGATACCATAAATCACAAACAGCCTCCACCTCGTATAGCTTTTCTTTTCCTTTAGCTAGAGCATCTCTTTTTCTCTCTTCTGCCTCTGGATGCCAGAACCAAAGAGGAAGTTAAGGAAGGAGAAGAGCCATGAGGGGCAAGAAAGTGGTTACTTAGCTCACACGGGGATAATGTCACATTCTAGGGGTCTAGCAGAGGTTTGAAACAGACTTTCATGGACAATTTTCTCAATTCTTCATATATCCCTTTTTTCCTACATCTTCCTCTATCTCACAGTTATCTATTGCTGCCTAACAGAAATATTACAAGTGAGTGGCTTTAATCAATAGAAATTTTTCTCACCATTTAGGAGGCTAGAAGTCCAAATTCAGGAAGCTGGCTTGCTCTCTCTCTCTCTGTCAGCTCTAGGGGAAGGTCCTTGTTCCTTGACTTCATGGTGATCTTCATGTGGTGTGACATCTATCTTCCCCCATCTCTGCTTGGTCCTCTGTCCTAATCTTTTTATATCTCAAAGATGATTGGCTTAAAACACACCCTACACTAATATAGCCTTTTAACATAACAAAAGCTCTGGTAGCCTAGTGCCGAAGGCACTTGACTGTTAACCAGAAGGCTGGTGGTTCAAACTCATGAGCCACTCCTCGGAAGGAAGATGAGGCAATCTACTTCCATAGTGATACTGCCTGGGAAACCCAAGGAGGGGTCGCTATGAGTCAGGTCTGACTCGACAGCATATAACAACAACAAGAACATAACAAAGAAAACTTGTTCCCAAATGGGATTATAACCATGCTGTTAGATGCTGTCTGGTTGGTTCTGACTCATAGTGACCTCATACACAACATAACAAAACACTGCCTGGTCCTGCGCCATCCTCACTATCTTTGCTGTGCTGGAGCGCATCGTTGCACTGTGTTGTCCATCTCATTGAGGCCCTTCCCCTTTTTTAGCTGACCAACTACCTTTCCCAAGCATGATATCATTCTCCAGGGACTGGCCCCTTCTGACACCACGACCAAAGTATGTGAGATGAGGTCTGGCCATTTTTGCTTCTAAGGAGCATTACAACTATCCTCATTCTAAGACAGATTTGTTAGTTCTTTGGGCAGTCCATGGAATTTTCAGTATTCTTCACCAGTACCACAATTCACATGCACCAATTCTTTGGTCTTCCTTATTCCTTGTCCGGTTTTCACATGCATATGAGGCCATTGAAAATACCATGGCTTGTGTTAGGCACACCTTAGTCTTCAAAGTGACATCTTTGCTTCTTAATACTTTAAAGAG
>NW_006927302.1:0-598 GCF_000298275.1 Orycteropus afer afer | reverse complement strand
ATTACCAAATATTTTTTTCCCAATCTGTAGGTTCTCTTTTGACTCTTTTGGAGAAGTCTTTGGAAGCACAAAGAAATTTAATTTCTAGAAGGTCCCAATCATCTGGTTTCTCTTCTGCTGTTTGTGCATTTTGAGTTATGCTTGAGCATCTATTTATGACATATATTAGGGCCCTTAAATTTGCCCCTAGATTTTCCTTGAGGAACTGTATAGTTTTCGGTTTCACATTTAAGTCTTTGATCCATCTGGATTTTGTTTTTGTGTATGGTGTGAGGTACAGTTCTTGTTTTATTTTTCTGCAAATGCATCTCCTGTTTTGCCCACACCATTTATTAAACAAACAATCTCTTCCCCATTTAATGGATTTTGGGCCTTTGTCAAAGATCAGCTGACTGTAGGTCGATGGGTCTATTTCTGGGTTCTCAATTCTATTCCATTGGTCTATGTATGTGACATTAAACCAATACCAGGCAGTCTTGACTACTGTGGCTGTATGGTAGGTTTTGAGATCCAGCAGTGTGAGACCTCCTACTTTGTTTTTCTTCTTCAGTAGTGCTTTGCTTATCCGAGGTGTCTTTCCTTTCCATATAAAGTTAGT
>NW_006927301.1:1003-7198 GCF_000298275.1 Orycteropus afer afer | reverse complement strand
TAGCAGTTGTGAATATGTATTTGAAATCTTTGTTTAATAGCTAAAATTTATACATTTTTAAAACTGCAAATGAAACATGACAAGACTGTTTAAATCCATTTAATAAGACTTAGGATTTCATAGAACATACCTTAAACCATTGGATCAAGATGTACCTTTTCCTAGAAAATTTAATAGAAAGTCCAAAATAAAAGTTTTCAACAATTAATTGAATTAAAGTTTAATGGAGAAATTTCAGACATTAGAACCTCTCAAGTACAGGTATACCTCAGAGATATCGTAGGTTTTGTTCCAGAGCACTACAATAAACTGAATATTGCAGTAAAGTGAGTCACAAGAACTTTTTGGTTTCCCAGTGCACATAGAAGTTACATTTACACTGCATTGTACTCGATTAAGTGTGCAATAGGACTCTGAAAAAGTTTGAGATATTGTCAGAATTACCAAAACGTAACACAGAGACATGAAGTGGGCATGTGCTGTTGTAAAAATGGTGCTGATAGACTTGCTGGCCACAGGGTTTTCACAAATCTTCAATTCGTAAACAACTCAGCATCTGCAAAGTTCACTAAAGCAAAGCACAATAAAACAAGATGTGCCTGGGGAGGATCCAAGAAGGCAAACTACTCAGATACATTTTCCCGACCCTCTACAACAAAGAGTTGAGCAACCAAGTGAAATGGATATGGATGACCATCCTGGAACAGAGAGCTTTAAAGGAAAAGATAAAGAAGTAGATCAAATGCCAATTACATGAAAAGATGGAATGAAAACAATGAAAAAGGAGACATGAAGAGTGGTGAACAACCAACTGGCACAGCATAGCCATTTTGAATTATTATAAGCAGTGTTCTGAATGGAGCAGGAACCAGATAACTGGCTCCACTTGTCCAGGCCTGCACCAGCACCCACATCAGTGAGATGTGATCAAAGAGGTGTGATCTTCCCTCTTCTCTAGCACAATCTCTCAGTGACCAGAGGCTTGGCCTCCTCCACACCCATCCACCTAGTAGCCAGTCAAAACTCCCCTGCACCACTATCAGTGCTGTGCTGCTTTTTTTCTTTTTTTCTTTCTCTTCTTGTTTCTTCTCTCTTTTCCCCTTTCTTTTCTTTTTTTGCCTTCCTCTTCCCTCACCCATTTTTTAAAAAATTTCTTTGCTCCTATGGAGCTGATGCACACCCCTTGCCACTTCCACAATTAGCAACATACACCATGCCCTTCCCCAGTTGGCAGTGCATGTTTTCACAGAACGAGCACTGTGTTTCTAGTACAGTTGTGTTTGGTGGCTACCACTTTACCAATACTGTGCTGGCAATGCCCAGACCTCTAAGACCGCTGCTTGACAAAGCTCCAGCTGTCAAGAGTCTTGGGCAGAAGCCAATTCCACTTTTTACTTTCAATTGTATTCTGGTCCATTATCTTAATTGCTACAATAAACTTTATGGTGATCATGTTCCTTCTGGTTCATCCCAGAGGGTCCAAAACGGATTTTCATGTTTCCCATGAATCAGGCCACCTTCCAGATGACTCTCTGATTTCCAATTCCAAAAACCCCGGTTTTCCTAGAAATCCCCATGATGAGCCAGAGCTGGAAAGGCCCCTGGGAATCCTAAAGACATTGAGAATTCATATTGGTGGAAAGATCTCATGGCTACTCAACCTCCTACAATACCAACCCCTGCAACACAACATAGAAAAGGGATTACTCCTGACAGGAAGAAACCTTGGCCTATGTGGCTGCTTCCTACAGTTAAGCCTCCTCCTAATGTAGCTTATAGAATTAATGGTAGACTTTAGTATCCTCCTCGGGGAGAGGAGCCTAAACCTTCCCGATGGCCTGACCTTTCTCTTCTTTATACTGGGGCATACATAGAAAGTAAAAGAATGGTGTGGGTAAGATGGAAAAAGAGTTCCTTTTAACTCTCTCCCTTGCTTAGCGAGATTAAAATGATCAGGGCCTAGGTGTAAAACTACTGCACAGAGAAATACTCTAATCAAGCAATGGAGCAGTTACTTTAAGAAATGAAAAGACCACAAGTATATGTTGATGGACTATGTAGACCCATTTGCACCCCCAGGCTGGTGGTAATTCAGAGAATGGTGCCAACCACAAGATTGAGTCACACGTTCTGGCCCCATGTTGTTTTCTTCACCCTGACCATTTCCTCATGCCTTAGTTAACCCCATTGTCTAGCACATTTTACTCATATAATGTTAATGATAGATAAGTTAGATAAGATAAAATGTAAGTCTAGTTTATAAGTTCAATAATAGTTTTATAAGTTTTGGATATAGTTAATTATAACAGGATTAAACTTGTATTTACTTGGAAATAAGATGTTCTAGATTAAGGGAATGTTCTGGGATGTTCCCAGTAAACAGGAACACAAGTAATTCATAAAGTGTGATAAACATAGTTGTTATTGTAAAGTTAATAGCCCACATTCATAAAGTGTGATAAACATAGTTGTTATTGTAAAGTTAATAGCCCACATTCATAAAATGTGATAAACATAGTTGGTATTGTAAAGTTAATAGCCCACATTCATAAAGTGTGATAAACATAGTTGTTATTGTAAAGTTAATAGCACACAGCCATAAACTGATTCAAGAATGTACCCGGAATTGTGGGTTTGTCATTTTGCTTTGTCATTATCTCATGTAATCTGCAATATAGTATAAAATAAAGAAGGTCACCTCATTATGTGGGCCAGGCACATCTTCATCTTGTGTGAGTGTGTCTCCTTCATCTCACCGACACCACCTCTCCCTCCAGAGACCCACACCTGGGCTGGACCTCGGCACTGTGCTATTTTTTTTCCTCTAACTTATTTCCTTCTTTTTAGTTCTTTCTTCTCCCACCCCTTTGTTTTTATCTTTTTTCTTTCTCTTCATCCTCCACTTTTTTTTAAGTCCCATAAGCAGGTACCTGTCACCCCAACCTCTGTAGTCAGCAGTTCTCATTCGCACCCTTCCAGGGATGGTGGTGTGCCCTCCTCTGGGGTGAACTCCAGGTTCCCACTGCAGCTGTGTTTAGCAGCTAATATTTTTGCCAGTACTGTGCTAGTTTTTTCTTTTCTCTTTTTCCTATTTTTCTTTTTACCTTTCTTCTAAGTTCTTCCCTCTTCACCTCTCACACTTTTTCTTCTTTTCTTTTCTTTCCTTTTTCTTCTTCCCCCCTTTTCTTGACACTATGTAATGAGTGCCCTGCCCTTGCTGCTTCAGCATTCAGTAGCATCTGCCCAAACTTCTGAGTTCAGCACTGTGCTCTCCACAGAAGCTCATTCCCATCACAAGCACGTCTGGCAAGTAGGACTTGTGCCGATATTGTGCCTCTACTTAGAATAACTTTCTCCATCAAGAGCTTAGCCTGTCAATTCTAGGAAGATAGTGGCATAAACATAGTATTTGACCTTCCTCTAAAAAGGCAACAAAGTAAAAGTTCTTAGCCTTGAGGGTCTCTGAACTAGGGTGCAGAGGACAGCAGCAGGGAACTGCAGACATGCAAGAATCAACAACACAGTCACATAGGTAGGAAAATCACTTCTCTCACCATACCTGCCGCTCTCCCTGGCTATGCAGGCTACCAGCTGATTTGAAGTTGGGAAGTATCCACAGTAAAAGAGCCTGCCTCCCTAAACACTATATCCCCTACCTTTGTAAAGAGACAGGACCTCAAGCTTCTGTTCTAAAATAAGCAAGGCAGACATCTCCCACCCACTAACTGTCAATTTCTAGGCTGCTATGAATAGCTACAGAAGTCCTACTGCAGTGCAGCTTCTTCTCATAGTCTGTGACTCCCATAACTCAGGCCTCCAAAACCAATAGGACAGATATTTCTGAAGGTCATTTTGGGTCTGTTTGCTCCCCTTCCATTGGGCACTGAGGACAACTGACTGAAGCTGTTTTGTACAGGGAAACAGGCATCTTGAGTGGAGGATACATCCACAGCCAATATACTGAGTCTGATAGAAATAAAACAGACTTCCTTAGGGCCTCGTTTGGAGTGTCACAACCTTTCCTCATCCCAGTAAATGGTGGTAGTCAAGTTACTCTCAGAGTCAGCACTCTACCTGACTCTCTGCACATCCTATAGCTCAGGTCTCTGAAACCAACAGGACAGGAGGTCAATATAGATCTCTTCGCTCCCCCTTGTGTTTGACACTGAGGACTGATGACTGAACTTGCTGTGTGCTAGGAAGCAGGCATTTTGAGTGGAAGCTATGTACACAGCCAACACATATGAAGGAACGCCTCTGATAAGAACAAGGCAGATGTCCCTGGGTGTCCATTCAGAGTGTTCCAGCATCCTTCCCACTTGGTAACTGTCAGCTGCTGGGCTGGGCTGCTGCAAACTCCTATAGAAGGTCCCATGCAGTGAAGACAGGAGGTAGGTCATCTAAGTGGAAATTGCTTCCCCAAACACCACAGGGTTTTTTTGGGCTCTGAAATCAACAAGATGCATTGGAAGTCCTTCTGGGGAGTACTAGACCCTTTTCGTCCTGATATAGAGGTAAGTTGGCCTGTGTCTTCTCTGAAAGCCAGCTCACATACAAGTTACCTCCATGGGGCAGGAAAAGAAGATATAAGCCAAACTGGAGAGCGACACCCAGCCCCACAGGGTGTTTGCTGAGTGTGTGATTTTTTACTGAAAACATGCTTTCAGAAACTGAACAGGAGAGGGAGCAATAAACAGGGAGAAAGGACTATACCCCTTCATGGACAGATTGGATAGTTTGCTATAACTTGTCTGAGTGGTGGTGCCCACCAGTGGACAGATTAATCACAGCATGTTCACTGGTATGTTTAGGAGACACTGAAAGTTGAAAGCCAAAAACTGGAACTTTCAAATCCTAATTAAATAAGAGAGAGAGAAAAGGAATATAATAGAAAGGGAGAGGAGGCAGTAAGCAAAAGCCAGAAGCTCTGCCCACATAAGAGTCTTTTTGCAGAAAGTAGTGTGAGTAAAAATACCAAATACTACAGAGAAATGAGAAAATTAACACTCTCAAATTACAATGCCTCAACCAAAAATCACAACACACACAAAGACAAGAGAAACAATGGCTCATGAAAATGAACATGACAAAGGGAGTGAAGTCACGTTTCCAGAAGACCAAATAAAGAAAAGAATGGAAGAATATAGTGTAACAACATTAAACATAATGAAACTCACTGTCATTGAGTCGATTCAGACACAGAGCAACCCCCATTGGGTTTTTCAAGGTGGTAAATCTTTACAGAAGTAGATTGCTGTCTTTCTTCCACAGAGTGGCTCATGGGTTTGAATCAGCAACCTTCTGGTTAGTAGTCAAATGCCTTAGACACTGCACCACCAGAACTCCTTGTTCATCAAAACATAATTAAAGAGCTAAGGAAAAACATAGAGAATAATTTAAAAGAAATGAGGAAAACAATACATGAAAAAAATGAGGATCTATAAAATGAGATAAAAAGAAACCTAACAGAAATGTTGCAATTGAAAGGAACAAAAACTGAAATGAGAAACATAGTGGAAGGATTTAAAAAGGGATTTAATCAGATAGAAGGAAGAGTGAATTAGAGGATAAACAAACAAACAAACAAAAATCTCACTGCCATGGAGTCAGATCTGACTCATAGAAATCCCTCCATGAGTTTCAGAGGCAGTATCATTACAGAAGTAGATTGTCTCATCTTCCTTCCGAGGAATGGCTGGTGGGTTTGAACCATGAGCCTTTTGGTTAGCAGTCAAATGTCTTAGGCACTATGCTACCAGAGCTCCTGAATTAGAAGATAAGACAAAGAAATTACAAAAGCTGAAGAGCTGCAAGACTGGAGGTTCAAGAAGGCTGAACACAGTTTAATGGAATTATGAAACAACATCAGAAGACCTAATATATGAATCATGGAAATTCCAGAAGGAAAAGAAAGAGAAAGGGACAAGAAAAATATTATAAATAGCAGAAAAATTCCCCACTTTGACAGAGGACATAAATCTACAAATCCAAGAAGCTAAAATACCTCCAAGTAGGAAAACACAGAGAGGTACACTGAGACACATCATAATCAGTCCCTCAAAAAGTAAAGATAAAGAGAGAACATTGAAGGCAGTGAGATAAGTAAACAGTCACATATAAAGGATTCCCAATAAGATTGTGTGGATTTTTCCTCAGAAACATTGAAGGTCAGAAGGCAATGGAATGATATATTTA
>NW_006927301.1:0-795 GCF_000298275.1 Orycteropus afer afer | reverse complement strand
ATACATAAAAAAAAAAATATCCAGGAAAGGTAACTGCATGGGCAAGTGTATAAAGGCTAGTAATAAGGTATTCATAGTTGATCATTCTAATTGTTTTGTCCTTCATACTTTTTTTTTTCCTTTCGATGTAAATATTTTATTTGGGAGAAAAACAAATGAAATTATTTTGTACATGTCAATAAACACTCATCATAGAATAAAAACACTTCAACATGAATTGAAATATTGTTTTCTGCATTATGAATATTTTTCTTATAAAAATTAGAGATGATCTGCAATTTCAGAATACCTATTCCTAGAAACTCTCCTGCCTGCTTTTAGTGTATTCCTGCTATCATTATTTTGAAATCCTTAATTAATACATATTTGTTGTAATAATACCAAAAGTTCCATATAAAATGAAAAAAAAAACTAAGAAAAAATAAATAAACTTATATTTTGAGCACCCACAGATAGCAATCTTAATGTGTTCTCAGACCTTTTTTTCTATCCAAATATTTTCATATTTTCACACAAGTGAGATAAGAGTGTACACAATACTTTTTAAACATTTAACTTAGTATATAACATGTGTTTAAAAATCATTATAAGCACTATAATTAACGGTTATAAACTATTCTTTCACCTTTTATTTATTTATTTATTTATTTATTTATAGTGATTTGGGTGAAGATATACAGAGCAAATTCACTTTCCATACAACAGTTCACACATACTTTGTCTCATGTCATTGACCACAGTTTACCACAATGCAACAGCTCCCCTCCCACTTCCTCCCCATAGTTACCTCTTCCC
>NW_006927300.1:1858-7150 GCF_000298275.1 Orycteropus afer afer | reverse complement strand
CTCGAGTATAGCAGGGATTGTGGGGCTGGTGCGGGATCGGGCAGTGTTTCGTTCTGCTGTGCATGGGGTCGCTATGAGTCGGAAACAACTCGACGGCACTTAACAACAACAACAACAATGTTCATCTCAGCACTATTTACAATAGCCAAAAGATGGAAACAACCTAGGTGTCCATCAAGTAAGAAATGGATAACCAAACCATGTTACATACACACACTGGAATACTATGCAACCCTAAAGAATAACCAAGAATCTCCAAAAAACCACATAATGTGGATGAACTTGGATCACATTATGCTGAGTGAAATAAGTAAAACACAAAAGGACAAATATTGTATTAGTCCATTATTGTAACAGTCAAGGAAAGTTTTATCCATGGGTGGAAATTTTCTTTGTTGGTTACCAGGGGTGGGAGGGGGGGGGAGGGAATGCTGTTAGATAGATAAAGATAAGTATTGATTTGGGTGAAGAGAAGGGCAATGTACCAAATGTGAGTGACCAGTGGTGGCATTGAGGAATAGAAAGACATAGAGCGGTACATGGGAGGTACAGACAACAAAGATGAACGCTTTTGCACACACAGTACTATATTGTCAGTGAAGGCAAACATGGGTATACAGGTGGTTAAACAGGTGGACAGGCTGAACTATTAGGTATGTCTATGAAGTGGGGAGTGTATCCAAGAACATGTATAGGGTTGGCAAACAATGTTCCTATAAGTTTATGTGAATGATCAGAATTCCCAGGTGTATAGTAGAGCTGACAAGGAACAAGGTTGTGGTCACTGCTTGGTCACAGCCAGCTACCCAGAAGGACTAAGTAGTTGAACCTGTGGGCTTGGGACCATAGTCGCAAGGGACATCAAGGTCAATTGGCATAACATACTATAGAAAATATTTTTCCACCTCCTACTTTGGTGAGTAGCAACCGGGATCTTAAAAGCTAGCAAGCTGCCATCTAGATGCAACGATGGGTCTCTCCTCATCCAGAGCAAGGAAAAATGAAGAAAACCAAAAATTCATGGAAACAATTAGTCCTAGCAACTGGTACACCATCTGATCTGCAGCGTATATGACTATGAGACTAGAAAAACTAGATGGTGCCCGGCTACCACTATCATCCACTTGGAAGGGGATCTATGTAGAAGATCCTTGATAAAGAGGGAGAACAATGTGGAACAAAACTCAAAATCATTTGGAGAAAAAAAAAGGGGGGTGGGGAGGGACCTGAGTTGTTGGTCCGATAGAGTCTGGTGGAACCACTGAGACTATGGCCCCTAGTGCCCATCATGTCTGGAACTGAACCCACACTTGTGGCTTCCAGCCAAACAAAAGACAGGCATATGAGTTGAACATTGACCTTAGGTAGATACACTCCTTCGAGAGAACAATCGCGGGAGAAAGAAGGGCTGCTTGTTCTCAGGGAGATAGCTCAGGGGGCAGGAGTGCATGGTGGGATGGACACAAGGAAGAGGTAAGTATAGGGAGGAAGTGGAATGGGAGCTGTTGCTTTGTGGTAAATTGTGGTCAGTGTCATGAGACAAAGTGTATGTGAACTGCTGTATGGAAAGTAAATTTGCTCTGTAAATTTTCACGCAAATCACAATAAAGAAAAAAAAAAGAAAGAAATACTGAAAAAGTCTTTTACTGAGAGGAAATGACATCAGAAGATAACTAAAATCTACAGGAAGTTTAAGGACACCAGAAATGGTAAAAACGTGGGTGAAAATATATTGTTGTTGTTAGGCGCTTTCGAGTCAGCTCTGACTCATAGCAATCCTATGTACAACAGAACAAAACATTGCCCAGTTCTGTGCCAGCCTCTCCATCTGTGCTATACCTGAGCTCATCACTACAGCCACTGTGTCAATCCATCTTATTGAGGGCCTTCCTTTTTTGTGTTGACCCTCCAATTTACCAAGCATGGTATCTTTCTCCAGGGAATGGTCCATTCTGACAACATGACCAAAGTAGGTGAGACAAAGTCTGGCCATTCTTGCTTGCAAGGAGCGTTCCAGCTGCACTTCTTCCAGGTAAAATTATAAGACTGTATAAATATATTTATTTTACTTTTCCACTATTAATTTCTTTAAAAGGCAGAGGAATGTATAACATAATGATTATAACACTATATTTTTTGGCTTATAATATACACTTACTTGTAATATATATGAAAATAATATCACAAAGATAGAGGCTAGAATGGAACTATGGTCAAGCAATGTTACTATGTTTTACTAGAAAAAGTTAATATTACTCTGAAGTATGTTGTGAGAAATTAAAGTACATGTAATCCACAGAGCCGTCCCTAAGAATATATTTAAACAATACATTGTTAAAAAATCAACAGGTGAATTAAAGTAGTACAAAACATTTGTTTAACATAAAAGAAGGACATAACGAAGGAATAGAGGAACAAAAAAGAAATAAGATCTGAAGAAAACAAAAGGTGAAATGGCAGATGTAAGTTTCAACATAGTAATTACATTAAAAATGTGTAAATTAAACACCTCAATTTAAAAGCAAAGATTGTCCTATTGGATTTTAAAAAAGCACAATCAACTATATGTTATCTGTAAGGGATACATTTTAGATTCAAAGGCACAACTAGCTTGAAAGTATCAGGATGGAAAAAGTCTATTGACTTTAAGACAGGAGATATTATTAAAGAAACAGGAACATTTCATAATAATAAAAGGCCCCAGGTATCAGGGAGATAAAACAGCTAAAATGTGTATGCAACTAACAAAACTCCACTCAAATCCACTGCCTTCTAGCCAATTCTGAATCACAGTAACCCTACAGGACAGAGTAAAACTGCCCCAAAGGGTTTCCAAAGATTTAAATCTTTAGAGAAGGAGACTGCCACATCATTCTCCCGTGGACTAGCTAGTAGGTTCTAATTGCTGACTTTTAATTAGTGAAGAAGCTTTTCAACTACTGTACCACAAGGACTCCTGCAACTAATGGAAGTTCTTTAAAATATAGTAAGGTCAAACTAACAGAATTGAAAGGGAAAGTATAGAAATCTCCAATTATAGTTGAATATTTCAATACCACATTCTAGTAATTGAAAAAAAAAAAAAAAAAAACTAGACAAAAAATTACCCAGGCTAGAAGATTTGAACAATCCTATCAACTAATGTGACCTGGGAGCTCTGGTGGCATAGTGTCTAAGGCATTTGACAGCTAACTAGAAGGCGGGCAATTCAAACCCACCAGCCACTCCTCAGAAGGAAGATTGGGCAAGCTACTTCCACAGAGATACAGCCTTGGAAACCCAAGGAAGGGTTGCCATGATTGGATCCGACTATACAGCAGTGAGAATGTGACCTAATGGATATTTCTAGAAAATGCCAACCCAGAGGAGAAGAACATATATTCTTATTTATTTATTTATTTATTTGTGATTTGACTGAAAATTTACAGAGCAAATACACTTTCCATACAGCAGTTCACACACACTTTGTCTCATGACATTGACCACAATTTACCACAATGCAACATCTCCTCTCCTACTTCCTCCTGATAGTTACCTCTTCCCTGTGTCCATCCCTCCATGCACCCTTGCCCCCTGAGCTGTCTCCCTGTGTATAAGCAGTCCTTATTTCTCCCATGATTTTTCTCTCCAAGGAGTGTATCTACCTCAGATAAATGTTCAACTCATATTGCCTGTCTATTGTTTGGCTGGAAACCACAGGCGTGGGTTCAATTCCAGAGCTGAAGGGCAGCGAGGGGCCATAGTCTCAGTGGTTCCACCAGGCTCTATTGGACAAGCAAACCTGGTCCCCCCCTGTGTTTTTCCCAAATGATTTTGAGTTTTGTTCCACATTGTTCTCCCTCTCTATCCAGGATCTCCTACATAGATCCCCTTCCAAGTGGATGACAGTGGTAGCTGGGCACCATCTAGTTCTTCTGGTCTCATAGTCATATAGGCTGCAGATTGGATGGTTCACCAGTCGCTAGGGCTAATTGTTTCCATGAATTTTCAGTTTTCTTCATTTTCCTTGCTCTGGGTGAGGAGAGACCCATCATTGCATCTAGATGGCAGCGTGCAAGCTTTTAAGATCCCAGGCGCTACTCACCAAAGTAGGAGGTGGAACAACGTTTTGTGTAGTATGTTATGTCAATTGAGCTTGATGTCCACTGCAACTATGGTCCTGAGCCCACAGGTTCAACTACTCAGCCCCTCTGGGTAGCTGGCTGTGACCAAGTAGTAACTACAACCTTGCCCCTTGTCAGCTCCACTATACACCTGGGAATTCAGATCATACACATAAAGTTATAAGATCACTGTCTGCCACCTCTATACATGTTCTTGGGTATACTCCCCACTTCATAGACACACCTAATAGTTCAGCCTGTCCACCCATCTATCTATTCATATACCTATGTTTGCCTTCACTGACAATGCTGCACTATATGTGCAAAAGGGTTCATCTTTGTTGTCTGTACTTCCCACATACCTTTCTATGTCTTTCTCTTCCTCAATGCCACCATATTGGTCACTCACATTTGGTACATTGCCCTTCTCTTCACCCAAATCAATACTTATCTCTATCTATCTAACAATGTCCCCTCCCCTCCCCTCCTGCCCTTGGTAACCAAAAAAGGAAATGTCCTTTCATAGATAAATGTTTCCTTGACTTTTACAATAGTGGACTAATACAATATTTGTCCTTTTGTAATTGACTTGTTTCACTCAGCATAATGTCCTCCAAATTCATCCATGTTGTGTTGTGTTTTGTAGATTCTACATTGTTCCTTAGGGTTGCATAGTATTCCATTGTGTGTATGTACCCTAGTTTGGATATCCATTCCTCAGTTGATGGACACCTAGGTTGTTTCCACCTTTTGGCTATTGTAAAGAGTGCCATGATGAACATGGGTGTGCATATGTCTGTTCTTGTCATGGCTCTCACTTCTTTAGGGTATATACCTAGTAATGGAATAGCTGGGCAAATGGTATTTCTAGTTCCAACTTTTGAAAGAATCACCAGACTACTTTCCACAATTGTTGTACCATTTTTCAGTCCCACCAGCAGTGTATGAGAGTCCCAATCTCTCCACATCCTTGTCAGCATGTGTTGTTTTCTATCTTGTTGAACTTTGCTACTAGTGCTGCAGCAAAATGTTATTTCATTGTTGTTTTGATTTGCATCTCTCTAATAGCTAATGATCGTGAGCATTTCTTCATATGTTGGCCACTTGAATATTGTCCTTGATGAAGTGTCTGTTCATGTCTTCTGCCCATTTTTTAATTGGATTGTTTGTTTTTTGTTATTGAGGTGTT
>NW_006927300.1:0-598 GCF_000298275.1 Orycteropus afer afer | reverse complement strand
TATATGATCTTGGATACACTCCCCATTTCATAGACATAATCGTTTAGCTTGTCCACCCATCTATCCACCCATATACCCATATTTCCCTTCACTGACAACTCAGTATTGCATATGCAAAAAGGTTCATATTTGTTGTTTGTCTTCCCATGTACCTCTCTATGTCTTTCTCATCCTCAATGCTGCCATATTGGTCACTTTCATTTGGTACATTGCCCTTCTCTTCACCAAATAAATATTTATCTCTATCTAACTAACAGTGTTCCCTCCCCTCCCCTCCCACCCCTGGTAATCAAAAAAGAAAATTTCCTCCAATAGATAAACCTTTCCTTAACTTTTATAATGGACTAATACAATATTTGTCCTTTTGTGATTGACTTATTTTACTCAGCATAATGTCCTCGTGTTACCATTTCCTTTGTTGCTGTTGTTTTAGTATATTCTGAATATTTGTGCTTGTCCTCTTTTTTATTGTGATGTGAAGGTTTAACGTTTTTCTTTAAGGTTACCCTATGATTTATAATTTTATCCCCGAGTTTAGAACAGTCCATTCGATCTTTCAACTTTCTTAACTTCCTCACCATTTAGAAATTCTGTGACT
>NW_006927299.1:6355-7312 GCF_000298275.1 Orycteropus afer afer | reverse complement strand
ATGAATGATTTTCTTGATATGTTGTGGGAGTCTATTGGCTAGGATTTTGTTGAAGATTTTTGCATCTATATTCATGAGGGATATTGGTCTGTAGTTTTCTTTTTGAGTGATGTCTTTGCCTGGTTTTGGTATAAGGTTATGCTTGTTTCATAAAATGAGTTAGGGAGGATTCCATCCTTTTCTATGTTTTGCAATAGTTTGAGTAGGGTCGGTTTCATTTCTTCTCTGAATGTTTTGTAGAATTCTCCAGTGAAACCGTCTGGGCGAGGACTTTTTTTAGTTGGTAATTTTTTGATGACCTGTCCAATTTCTTCTTTTGTGATGGGCCTGTTCAACTTTTCCACATCAATCTGTGTTGGTTTAGGCAAGTGGTGTGTTTCTAGAAATTTGTCCATTTCTTCCACATTTTCAAATTTGTTGGAATACATTTCTTTATAGTATCTTGATATTATCCTTTTTATTTCAGTTGGTTCTGTTGTGATGTCACCTATTTCATTTCTTATTTGTGTTATTTGTATTATATCCCTCTTTTCCTTTGTTAAATTTGTGGTGGTTTGTCAATTTTATTGATCTTTTCAAAAAACCAACTTTTCGTCTTGTTGATTTTCTCTATTGCCCTCCTATTTTCTGTTTCATTGATTTCTGCTCAAACCTTGATTATTTCCTTCCTTCTGGTGACTGTGGGCTTTTCTTGCTGTTCTTTTTCGAATTGTTTGAGATGTTGGTTTACAGTGTTGATCTTAGTATTGTTGGTTTCTAATTTGATAGCATTGTGATCTGAGAAGATGCTTTGCAGTATTTCAATGTTTTAAAATTTATTAAGGCTTGCTTTAAGGCCTAACATAGGGTCTATTATGGAAAAAGTTCCATGTGCACTTGAGAAGAATCTATATTGTGGTGCTGTTGCGTGAAGTGCTCTGTAGATGTCCATAAGGTCAAGTTAGTGGATTGTCTTGT
>NW_006927299.1:1763-4100 GCF_000298275.1 Orycteropus afer afer | reverse complement strand
TTTGAATTCCTTATCAGAGAGTTCCAATGCTGCTTCTTCCTCAGTGATGTGTTCTGGGTCTGTATCCTGCTCCCTTGTTTTTACCACTTTATCCTGCTTCTTTGTGTGGACTATGATGGTCTGTTGTCTCTGAGACATCGTGGTCTGTTGTCTCTGAGACTTTGTAGCATTGCTGTATTTAGATTTGTGTCAACTGTTTGTGAAGAGTAGCCAAGGGTGATTCAGGCTCTTGGTGGGTTTTTATCATTGGCCCATTGGTGAAGAAGGAGGTAGTGGCACTTGCACAGTAAGTGAAGTTGCAGGATGTGTGAGTGTAGTTGTGTCTTATGGGGACTGTTGCTGTTTCCCACTCAGTTAGACAAAAATTACAATTGAGTAACGACCAAAAAACTTAAAAGCACATGGACAAAAAACACACCATGTAATAACACAGGAATAGTAACCAAGAAAAGGGAAAAAGAAGAAGAAAAAAAACAAGAAAATCTGCAATATCTGGGGATAGGGCACTAAGAGAAAAAAGGTGGAGAAGAAGAATACTGAAGAAAAAAATGGGAAAATTGCAAAAAGAAAAACAATGAACAGGGTTAACCATGAGAACAAAGGGAAAAAAAATAAATTAAAAAAAAATTTTTCAACCAGTAACATGGAAAAGAAAAAAAGCCGAAAACTAGGACCTGGGAGGGGAAGAATAAAGAATAATAGTAAAAAGGAAAAAAGTATTGATAATAATAGCAGTTTTGAAGCAAATAGAAGCAAAGTAAATACCAGAAAAAAGAAAGCAAAAATAAATAAATAAATAAATAAACAGGAAAAAAAAATCAGTGGAGGACAGGGCAGGGCACCCAGGCTCCATCTCAGGACACAGACTGGGATGGCGTTCCTTCAGGCCCAGAAGGTGCATGGGAGTGGTGGATGGCCACAAGTCCATTCACCAAGAGGGTGTGGGGTACAAGAGTAACAAGAGGAATGTCGCACCTTTTCAGTCACGCTGATCCTGAGTGTCCTTGGGGTTGCTGGCAAGCAGAACCTGTTCTTAAGCCTCTGGAATCTGTGAGAGTGCTGTCTCTTCAAATATCCAAAATGGTCAAGCCACTTGTAAACATTCAAAATGGCAACACCCTCCGGACAGGCAAAAGTCCACAGCTCAGCCTGCCTTTCTCTTCACCTTCTCTGTTTATTCCCCACCACCAGAGCAGTCCTCTGTCCAGTCCCTGGATAGCAGGGCTGATTTTTAGGTTAATTCTTAGGCCCTACCACCACTCAGCACTCTCCAAGCTGTCTGTGCTGTCAGGATCACTGCCAGACTGCAGCTCCATCTGTCTCCTTTTGTTGGTATTTTCATGCAAATTCTTCTGCTAGTTGAGGTTTAGTCTACTTCTATATTCTTCCCTTCAAGGCTCAGGGGTCCAGGATTATCTTCTGTGTCTGTGTTAATAGATTTCCCTTTTCTTTGTTGCAGTCTTTCTGCCTAGTCCACCATCTTACCAGAACTCCCCATTTTGAAAGTTTACAAGTGGTGGCCATTTTGGATATTTAAAGTGACGAAGGGTGCAGCCATGTTGAATGTTTACAAGCAGTGGTCATTTTGGATATTTATAGTGACCAAGGGTGCAGCCATTTTGAATGTTTACAAATGGCAACCATTTTGAATTTTAAAGTGATAGCATTCTCATTTGGATTCCAGGGACCTAAGAACAGGCTCTGTTTGCCAGGGTCAGCAAGGACATATGAGTGGCTGACAAAGGAAAGGAGACAGATGGTAAGTGTATAAGTGCTATCAACTAGTGAACAGAGGAGCACAGCACAGTACCCTGCCTGTATAGATTACATACAAACAAAACAAAGAAAAGGAAAATTGTGGGCAAGTTACTCCAACATATAATCACCAATTAAATATAAACACAAAAACATCACAATGCCTTGGAGACAACAGAGCATCACAGTCCATACAAAGAAGCAAGATAAAGCAGGAGAAACAAGGGACCAGGATACAGACTCAAATCACATCCCTGAGGAAGAAGCAGCATTGGATCTCCCCAATATGGTGTTCAAAAGAATTATGTTTAGGTATCTTCAAAGGATTAAGAGATAGACCAAGGAAAACACAGACAAAACCCTAGAAGAATTTTGGAAGAAAATACAAGAAGAAATTACAAAATAAATGAAAAACTAGAAATTATTCTAAATCTACAGATAGAAATTCAGAAGATTAATACTAAATTGTCAGAAATAGATAACACATTAAAAGGGCAAAGGAATAGAACTGATGCAATGGAAGACAGAATTAACGAGATAGAAGACAAAGACCTGAATACATCTTTGGAAAGGGATCAATCA
>NW_006927299.1:0-687 GCF_000298275.1 Orycteropus afer afer | reverse complement strand
AAATTGACACAATGAAAAAGCACATGACAAAAATGACAGCAACAAATTCATATTTGCTGATGATTACATATCTGGCAAGGGACTTATCTCTAAGACTGATGGAAAACTCCAACACCTCAACACCAAAGGAATTAACAATCCAATTGAAAAATAGGCAGAAGACATGAGTAGACACTTCACCAAGGAGGATACTCAGGTGGTCAGCTAATACATGAAAAGATGCTCACAATCATTGGCCATCAGAGAGATGTAAATCAAAACAATAGTGAGATATACCGTCTCACCGTCACTGATGGCAAGGTTCAATGAGACAGAAAATAACAAATACTGGTGGGGATGTGGAGAGATTGGGACTGTCATATATTGCTTGTGTGACTGTGAAGTGACACAACCACTGTGGAAAGCAATATGGTGATTCCTTAGAAGTTGGAACTGGAGATCCATTTGACCCAGCAATCCCATTATTAAGTATATATCCAAAAGAGGTGAGAGCCAGGATAGGAACAGATAGCATATAGAGTAAATAAGTATGGTGAAAGGATATGACCCTGACACACTCCCTTCTTGATTTTAAACCATGCAGCGTTCACTTTTTCTGTTTGAAGGACAGCCTCCTGGTCTATGTACAGGTTCCTCATGAGTACAATTAAGTGTTCTGGAATTCCCATTCTTCTCAATGTTATCCAC
>NW_006927298.1:7426-7824 GCF_000298275.1 Orycteropus afer afer | reverse complement strand
ATCATAGTCATCATGAAAGAGCACCTTCTAAGTATCCAGCAATTGGGATACGTTATGTCTTCTCCTCACAAAGACCCAACACAAGGTAGCTGAGACTAGAGAGCTGACAGGAAATCATCAATGTCACACAGCTTGGAAGTGGTAGAGACAAGATTCAAACCCAGGTCTACTGGACTTGGGAGGATAAAACCGCAACTCCACATCAAGGGCTTAGGGACTTTGCCAGACGTTGTGGGAACATCTTCAAAACGCCGAAGGCAGCATTAGTAAGACCCTGGGCAGTGAGGAGGAAAAAATTGAAACGGAACATGCTGACCTACTATTAGCTTCCAATACATGCCATTTCTCAGCAAGACCTTGTAAACCGCTTAACTTCTGCCAAGGCTGACGTTTAGGGG
>NW_006927298.1:6030-6527 GCF_000298275.1 Orycteropus afer afer | reverse complement strand
GGGCAGCCACCACCCCTCTGTCAGTGGAGGCCGGCGTGGTGTTAGAAGGCTGGACAGGCTTCCGCGGAACTTCCAGATGGAGACAGGCTGGGAAGAAAGGACGGGTGACCTGCTCCCAAAATTAGCCAATGAAAACCCTATGAATCACAACAGAACATTGTCCAATATAGCGCGGGCAGTTGAACATCCCAGGCTAGGAGCCCTTCAGAATACACAGTGGGTGTTACAGTGGACTCAAGTACACCAGTGGCCATGAGGTGGTGCACGACTGGGCAAACCTGCTCCATTGCATGTGGGGGTCACCATGGCTCAGAGCTGACTCGATGGCAGCTAACAACAACAACGATGGTCCAAAAGGTGGCCCAGGTTTAGTAGGGGACCCATCTTTTTGTGGGAGTGGGGATTTTCTTTTCCACCAGGGCACTGGTTGTCCAGGAGAGCTGAATCTAGAGGGAAGAATGCTTTGGAAACTGGCTTAGGTATCTGTCCTCCAACTA
>NW_006927298.1:3516-5330 GCF_000298275.1 Orycteropus afer afer | reverse complement strand
TAAGGCCATCAATGGTGGAAGAACAGAAGGGCAGCGTTTGCACACGGTGGGGTGGGGGCAGGAATGCATAGGAAAGAAGGACACAGGGAAGAGGTAACTATGGGAGGAAGTGGGAAGAAGCTGTCACATTATGGGGAACTGCAGTCAATGTGATGAAACAAAATGTGTATGAACTTCTGTGTGGAAAATGAATTTGCTTTGTAACTTGCAACCAAATCACAATAAAAAAATATTAAAAATTGAAAAGAAAGAGGAAGGCAAGGCTGGAGGAGCAGGAAGAGAAGATGAGAGACAGGAAAAGGGAAGAAAATGAGAGAAAGAGAAGGAGGAAAGGAGGGAGGAAGGGAGGGAGGAGAAAGATGATTCTGTTTCAATTGAAATCACTAACATGTACTCAGTGCCTCAGCCAGGATCCATCTAGAATCCGCACCTTGTACAAGGAGCTCCCTTTAAAAGCCACTGTCTTTGGTGGAAGGAGCTCTGGTAGCACAGTGGTTAAAGCATTCAGCTGCCAAACAAAATGTTGGCACTTAGAACCCTTCAGCCACTCTGCATGAGACAGATGTGGCAGTCTGCTTCTGTAAGGATTGATGGCCTTGGAAAACCTATGGGACAGTTTCACTCTGTCCTACAGGGTCAGTGTAAGTCAAGAGTGACTCGATGGCAATGGGGTCCTTGGTGGGACCCAAAGCCGGAGCTCCTGGCAGCCACAGCCTCAGAATTCTCCAGGACAGCCTTGGCCCTGAGGGAGAAGAAAGGGCTGTCCTCTTGGGCCATGTTGTGTCTTGGTCAATGGCCCCTGTGATCAAGCTCTCCGGCTACTGCATCCCAAAGCAAACTCAAATCCACCTCTGAGGGCACTGGCAGATGGCTTGGCTTTCATGGAAGGCTTCAGGGGGCCTGAGGATGGCTGCATAGCACAACCCAGAGCCAATCCTGCTGCAGTCCTCACCAGGTCTCTCTCTTCCCCAGATCTCCATGCCTCTTTGCAGTCACCACACCTCCTCCCCCTCCCCCAGCCCCTCCACTCAAGCTTGTTCCTCTCTCCACCTCTCGTCCACTTTGCCTCTCCCAACTCCCTCATCTTGCACACCCACCCAGCAATGCCAACCCCCAAGTATTGGCCAGGTGCACCCACGTCCAGCTTCTCCAGCCTGCCAGACACTCTCCCCAGGGGTCTGGAATTCTCAGCGCATTCCTTCCCACTGGCATCATGTTGGCGATTAAAGGCAGAACACGCTGGAGAACAGCGTGGGCGCTGAATTCAGACGCAATCTGTGCAAGCTCGTGACCCCAGACTAGCACCATCATCTTGCTGGACCTGCTTCCCATCTCCAAAACGAGTGTGTGCCCCTAAGGCAGCTGCAAATATCAAACGAGATGATGGGTCTCCGGCCTGCAGAGAGGGAGTAGTCACTACCAGCCGTCAGCACTTCTATACACCCACCAGAAACCTCCGTGAGGTCACTAGGGCAAGTACTATGGTTCCTATTTTCTTATGAACAAACCAAGGCCCAGAGAGATGAGGTGACTTGCCCAAGGTTCACATCACCAAGCAGCCAGGCTAGAGGTCAAGTCTAGTCTCCTGGACCAGACCTTTTGGGTTTCACCCAGCTTCTTGAGGTCAAGCCCTGAGGAGGCAGAGACTGGAGACTGCCCCCCCACACACACACACACAGTATGGGTGCCTCTGAAGCGCTCTGGGGAGAGCAGACTTTGCCTCCTGCCTTTAGTTCTCACAGCCTCCACAGTAAATGATCATAATGCATGACAGGCCGTTGTGCTGCCTTTAGCCCCTACCAATTACATTTCTC
>NW_006927298.1:2286-3416 GCF_000298275.1 Orycteropus afer afer | reverse complement strand
ATGGGTGCCTCTGAAGCGCTCTGGGGAGAGCAGACTTTCCCTCCTGCCTTTAGTTCTCACAGCCTCCACAGTAAATGATCATAATGCATGACAGGCCGTTGTGCTGCCTTTAGCCCCTACCAATTACATTTCTCCCAGGCACAATTCCAGAAAACCCATTCTGCTGTTCTCGGCAGAGTCCAGAGTGACCTGCTTGAGTCCCTCGGCTGGTGCCCTCCCAAGCCATTTCTCACAGTGGCCCCTTGGGGACTTCCTCTGACTGCCACAATGCCCCTTAGCCTTTGTCCGATGATGACAACTGGCCAGCACATTGCTTGGCTGCCAGGGTGCCCCTTTTTGGAGGGTTGCCATCATTACCATAAAGCACAGAATTCAAAGGTTGTCACCGGACACCCAGCTATGCCAAGACTCCCTCCTCTCTCTTCCCTGACATCATCACTTGGTGCTTCACAGCATGGTGGGGTGGCTGTGGAATTCTGGAGACAGGGAGATATGGGTTCAAAGTTTAGGTGTGTCACTCACTGACTCTGGGGATCTGGCTAAGTTGTTTAGTCTCTCTGAGCCTCCAGTTTACCGTCTGTTCAATGGGCATTTGGATAATGGAAAATGGGTAAACAATACTCACTTCACAGGGTTGAAGTCATTCAGTGAGAATGTATCTGTCAGCTGTAATAACGCCACACAACAAATACCATAAAGCCTCATTGGCACGTGACAACAAACAATCCACCGAAGGAGAAAAAAGCAACCAACACGGATCAAAGCTTGGTATGGAAATTGCCTGCAATACCACATAAACTTCCCTCTCATGCTAGAGGATTTAGCAGACATCATCTCTTCCCCGGCCTTGCCCAGGCCTGGGGATCAGAGATGAAACAGACATGGCTCCAGCCTCAGGAAGCGCCAAGGCCAGGAGGGAACAGGAGTCGTCAGTACGCCTCACCTCACTGCCAGCAGAGAGTGAAAAACAACAGAAGACAGGAATTCAGACAACAGAGCTCTTGCTTCCGTCTGGGCCGGGAGCCCCAGGAAAGATCTGGGAACTTTGACATTGCCCAAAAAGAGGGCCTGGAAACAGCGGGAAGAACCTACTCTGAAGCCAAAAACACAGGGATGGAAAAAAATAACAA